>NC_133647.1:51093214-51393214 GCF_009905375.1 Apium graveolens | reverse complement strand
TTGTGTTGCAACCCTATCCACCGTTTGTTGATTTATTTGAGATTTTGCGTAAGGGTTTAAAAGGTTTGGATAATTTTTCATCGATTTTGTTTGAGTTATTATTCTCGAGATGATAAGTAGGATTATGTGATAATCATGTCGCTTATGTTAATATGGTAGCAAGTTTATGATATTTTGAGAAGAGATGACGCTTGAGAATTTTGGTATGCTAAAGAATTGCTACATATTTGACGCAATGCTTAACAGATTATTATATATGTTACTTGTTTCTTACCAGAATAATGGCACCAAAGAGAAGAAGTAATTCAGGTAATGATCGTACCGAGAGTCGGATGGATCCAGCGATTGTCCAGATGTTGGGACTGATGCAGCAAAAGATGTTACATCTTACACAGCAGCAACAACAGCAATAACAGCAGCAACATCAACAGCAGCAGTAAATAGCAGTACCACCTGCAGTGACTTTTAAGCAATTTCAAGCTGTGAAGCCACCTGAGTTCAAGGGAAGTGTTGATCCTGTGGAAGCCAATGCATGGCTCAAGGAGATGGAAAAGGCTTTTGAATTAGTCGGAGCAGGGACTGAATAAAAGACCAAGTTTGCAAGCTACTTTCTGAAGGGTGAGGTGAACTATTGGTGGGAATCCACGCGAGCGTTGGAAGGAGGTGAGTTTATAACTTGGGAAAGGTTTACTGAACTATTTCTGGAGATGTATTTCCCGAGGTATATGAAGAACCAAATGGAGATCAAGTTCTTGAATTTAACCCAGGGAGATCTTACTGTGGCTGAGTATGAGGCTAAGTTTACTGAGTTAGCAAGTTCGTGCCAGACCAGGTTGATACAGATGAAAAGAAAGCAAGAAGGTTTGAATAAGGATTGAAGTTTTGGATTCAGAACAGAGTGGCCATGTTTGAGTTGACTTCATATGTGGCAGTGGTTCAGAAAGCAATGGTGATCGAAAGTAAAAGTGACATGTCTCATAAAGGAAAGGATGGGAAGAAGAGGAAAATAGAAACCTCAGGAGGAGGCTAGCAACAGGGTAATTTCCAGGGCCATTTCAACAAAAGGCCAGAATTTCAGGATAATAGGAATGTGGGATTCAGAAGACCACAATCAGGAAATGGAGGACAAGGCAACCGTTTTCAGAATTCAAATCAGCAGAGGCCCAATCGTCCACCAGTACCAGATTTCCAGTTTTGTGGTAGAATGCACTTTAGGAATTGTAATGCCAATGTGACGTGTTTCAAGTGTGGCAGGAAGGGACACTTTGCTAATATGTGTCAGAGTCTGACTCAAGGTCATAATTTGGGAACTGGTTGTTATAAGTGTGGGAAGCCAGGGCATATCGCCAAAAATTACCCAACACAAGGAACGACAAGCAACACACCAAGGCTTACAGGTGCTCCATCTCAGAATGTGCCAAGAATTGAAGGACCACCAGCAAAGGACCAGCCAAAGGCCAGGACATTTAACATGACTATGAAGGATGATGTTCAAAGTTCTAACGTGGTTGCAGGTACGCTTCCAGTCAACTCTGTAAATGCTAAAGTTTTATTTGATTCTGGAGCTACAAGGTCATTTATTTCTCAAGATTTTGTTGATAAACTGCATTGCAAAGTTAAGTTGTTAGGACAAGCATTAATAATAGAGCTAGCTAATAAGAACCAAGTTTCCATTGACCGAGTATGCCCGAGGTGTGATATTGAGATAGGAGGACATCATTTCTATGCCAACTTGATACCTTTTAAGTAGGGAGAATTTGATGTTATCCTAGGAATGGACTGGTTGTCAGAAAATAACACTCAGATTTATTGTAAGAATAGGAAAGTAAGACTTCAGATATCGGATAGTAAGAAAAAGGTGATATTTCAAGGAAATAAGCAAGAGAAGAAATTCTTAACGATAGCTCAAGTGAAGAAGTTATTGCGCCAGAATTGCGAAGCGTATTTGGCCCATGTGGTAGACACCAACAAGGAAGTTCCAGAACTAGAAGCAATTCCAGTTGTCAATGAGTTTCCAGATGTCTTTCCAGATGATCTACCAGGATTACCTCCCGACAGAGAAATTGAATTCACAATTGATTTAGCACCCGGAATAGAACCAGTTTCTAAAGCTCCGTACCGGATGGCACCAGTGGAAATGAAAGAATTAGCAACTTAACTACAAGATCTTTTGGAAAAAGGAGTTATAAGAACCAGTGTATCTCCGTGGGGTGCACCAGTACTGTTTGTCAAAAAGAAAGACAGGAGTATGTGACTGTGTATTGACTATCGAGAACTGAATAAGCTGACCATTAAGAATAAGTACCTGTTTCCAAGGATCGATGATTTGTTTGACCAATTGAGAGGCGCGGTATGGTTTTCTAAAATTGATTTAAGATCCGGATATCATCAACTGAAGATCAAGCCAGAAGATATTTCGAAGACCGCATTCAGAACCAGATATGGGCATTATGAGTTTCTAGTGATGGCATTTGGATTAACCAACGCACCAGTAGCTTTCATGGATCTGATGAATCGAGTATTCAAGAAATATTTGGATAAATTCGTGATTGTGTTCATAGACGACATTCTAATCTATTCCAAGATAGAAGAGCACACAGAGCACTTTAGAATAGTTCTGGAGATACCGCGACAAGAGACATTGTACGCAAAGTTTTCCAAGTGTGAATTTTGGGTAAAAGAAGCACGATTTCTTGGGCACATGATTAGCAATAAAGGCGTGGAAGTGAATCCGTCAAAGATTGAAGCCATAATCAACTGGGAGAGACCAAAGACACCAACAGAAGTAAGAAGTTTCATGGGATTGGCAGGTTACTACAAAAGATTCGTGCAAGATTTTGCGAAGATAGCTACGCCGTTGACAAAGCTCACCAGGAAGAACCAGAAATTTGAATGGAACGAGAAGTGCGAGGAAAGTTTCCAAGAATTAAAGAATAGATTAGTATCTTCTCCAGTGCTAGTCTTACCAGATGATCAAGGAAATTTTGTGATCTATAGTGACGCATCATACAAAGGATTGGGATGTGTTTTGATGCAGCACGACAAGGTGATAGCCTACGCTTCACGACAACTGAAACCACATGAAGAGAAGTATCCAACGCATGATCTTGAGTTAAGAGCCATAGTGTTTGCATTGAAGATATGGAGGCATTATTTGTATGGAGAAAAGTGCGAGATCTACACGGACCACAAGAGTTTGAAGTATATCTTCACCCAGAAGGAATTGAACATGAGGCAAAGAAGATGGCTTGAATTGATCAAAGACTACGGCTGTACTATCAACTACCATCCAGGAAAAGCAAATGTGGTGGCCGACGCGCTGAGCAGAAAAGAAAGGTTAAACATGATCACTTCATCCGAGGACTTGATCGAGGAATTTCAGAAGCTTGAAATAGAGGTCAGCACCCCAAGTATGTCTATAGATGTGTTTTGTGCAATGTCTTTTCAACCAGGACTATTAGAGAAGATAAAAAGATGTCAGGAAGAAGTCATGATCCATGAACGTGACAGTTTGACAGGAGAAGAGATAGGGAGTCAAAAGGATGATAAAGGGATATTAATATTTTCTTCCAGAATATGGATACCAACGTAGCCGAGCTGAAAGATTAAATTCTTCGAGATGCTCACAATTCCAGATATTCAATTCATCCCGGGAGTACGAAGATGTACAGAGACTTAAGAGAAAACTTTTGGTGGCCAAGCATGAAGAAGGAAATTGCAGAATGGGTAAGTAAGTGTTACACTTTCCAGTGAGTCAAAGCGGAACATCAAAGGCCCAGTGGACTGATACAGCCATTGGACATTCTAGAATGGAAGTGGGAACATATAACGATGGATTTTGTAGTTGGATTACCGAGGACCAGGGCAAATCATGATGCTATTTGGGTTATTATTGACAGATTGACGAAGTCAGCGCATTTTCTTCCTATCAACGAGAGGTTTTCAATGGATAAATTGGTACGGTTATATCTTAAGGAAATTGTGACCCGACATGGAGTTCCAGTATCCATAGTTTCAGACAGAGATCCTCGATTTAACTCCAGATTTTGGAGAAGTTTTCAAGATTGTCTCGGAATGAAACTGAACATGAGTACCGCGTATCATCCGCAGACAGACGGTCAAAGTGAAAGGACGATTCAAACTATTAAAGACATGCTAAGGGTATGTGCGCTAGATTTTGAAGGAAGTTGGGAGGAACATTTGCCATTGGTTGAATTCTCCTACAACAACAGTTATCATGCCAGTATTGGAATGCTGCACTATGAAGCTTTGTACGGGAGAAGATGCAAATCTCCAATATGTTGGGAAGAAGTTGGTGAGAAAAAGATTTTAGGTCTAGAATTGATCCAGCAGATGAAAGAGAAAGTAGAACTCATTCGGAAATGATTAGTGGCAGCTCAAGATCGTCAATGCAAATATGCTGATCCTACCAGAAAAGATATGGAATTTGAAGTTGGTGAAGCAGTTCTGTTAAAGGTTTCGCCTTGGAAAGGTTTATCTAGATTTGGGAAGAAAGGAAAGCTGAGCCCGCGTTATGTTGACCCTTTTGAGATTTTGAAGCGTATGGGAAAGGTTGCTTACGAGTTAGCGTTACCACCTCACATGCAGCATATGCACAACGTGTTCCACGTGTCAATGTTGAAGCGTTATTTGCCTGATTCCAATCATGTGATAGAATATGAGCCAATCGAGATTCAGCCAGACTTGTCTTTTGTAGAGCAACCGGTGCAGATATTAGATAGAAAAGAAAGAGTGCTTAGGAATAAGTTTGTATCTCTACTGCGAGTCTTATGGAGGAATCCCAAGGTTGAAAAGTCAACTTGGGAGTTGGAAAGCGAAATGTGATCCAAGTATCCTTACTTGTTTTCTTAGGCTGATTCTGAGGACAGAATCTTGTTAAGGGGGGAAGGATGTAATATCCGGGAAAATTATGTGAATATTATATGTTAAATAAATAAATATTATGTGTTTTATAAATTTAAAGTGATTATTGTCATGATATTAGATGTTATAGCTGTTATATGTATTTCCGTGCGGGCCAGAAAAGTTTTCGATTGAATAATAAGTGTTAAAACTGCAATTATATGAATCTATCTGCAATCAGAACGCGTATTTATTAGCGTCTTTATTAAGGTACTCGTTTTATTTCATTTTATGCGCGTTTGAATGTATTTTAGGTGTTTTCGGGTTTTTCTAGTAATTTAGGTATCGTTTATGTATTTCAAAACTCAGCGGACCAGGACCCCACCAAAACGTCAAACCCCACAAAATCCGTGTTTTTATTTTTATAAAATTATTCGTATTTCAAATACCCCTTTATTTTTGAATTTTTGAATTATTCGTAATTTTTGGGAAATTTTGACATTAATTTTATATTTTATCGTTTTTAAAATTATTCCCCCTAATTATTATTTTGGGGCATAATTATTGTAATTTAGGGATAAAAACACCCTTAATTTATTTTAGGGTATTAATTTCTGTAATAATATAAATAGTTGAGTAGGAATTATTTTATTCATTTTATTTTATTTAAATTCAGAAAATAGAAATTAGCCAAGAACAAACTTTGGGGGTATAATTTTGTTCTTGACCCAAATCCGGTGATTTTGAGAGATTTACTAAACCTCTGTTAACGCTCTTGTAATCAATACAATCCTCTCGAGAAGACGGATCTTTTGGTACCAAAATCACAAATTGAGGTGAGCTGATGATTAAAATCAATTTTTAAGCTTTTGTTCTTGAAATCGTTTTTGAGTTATGTTGATTTTTGATTGATTTTGATGTTACAAATAGCATTAGATGATAATTTCCAGTCGATTTGATTATAAATTTGTGTTGTTTGATTCCCGGAATGTTAAAGTCGAGTTCTAAGTTTTTATTTTTTTCAAATTGATTTTCTTGATTATAGTGATGTTCTTGGTTATGTTTGATGATTGGGTTAGTTTTTAATTATTCCGGGCTTCGTTTTGATACCAAGAACTCAAATTTTGGTGTTGATTTGGTTATAATCGGGTTTTCCGATTTGGTTCGCCGGAAAAGGTTCGAATTTTATCGGAGTTGTTGTTCGGATTGAGGTTGGAGGTTAATATGGTTGAATTTGAGTTTCTGGGAAAGATTAAGATCTAAAAACCCATCGATTTTGGCTATGTTTTGGGGCTGTGGTGTGGTTGCTGGACGGTGCTGGAATTCCGGGAAGCTTCGCCGGATTCTGGACTTGTTTCCAGTTTCTGTCGAATATTCTTGAGGTTCCGGCCGTTCCCCCACCACACAGGGCCACTGTTTGATTCACTGGAGGAGACAACCCAAGTGCCAAGAAACGTTTCTGATTTTTTTTTACTTTTTATTAAAATCAATTTTCCTATTTTCGAAAATCAATTTATTTAATTCTAAAAATCAGTTAATAATTATTTAAATTCCTAAAAATTATTTTCTTTTATTATTTTCAAAAATCTAATTTGATTTAATTATTTATAATTTATTTTAGTTAATTATTTATGAATTTAATTAATTGATTAAAATCATTTAATCAGTTAATTTTATTTATAAATTGTTAAATAAATATAAATTATTTATAATTAATTCAAATAATTCCTAAAAATTATTTTTTAGCTTTTAAAAATTATATTTTGGTTTTAAAAGTCAATTAATATTATTATTAATTGATTTAATTCTATTTAATTCTTATTTTATTCATAATAATTAAAACGTTCGTCCGTTTAATACGAAATGAACGCGTATAGACTCGGAAAATTATTACACTTTCAATAAAATACTTTTGAGTCCTAATTTATTTTGTGTTGCAATGAAATTTGATTTGTGTATCGGTTTGAGTCGGTATCTAATCGGTAAATATTATTATTATTGACCTGATTTTCATTCTGAACGCACTAAGACATATCTTTTAATGATCCGACTTATGTGTTACATGAAATATGTGATTACGTGTTATACAAATGCCATGATTAATTGCTACATGATATGCATGCTATCTGTTTACAGTTTTAAAATGCCATGATTAGTTATAAACCGATCGGGTAGATGTCAAGACGTATAGTTACGTCGATTAAGTTTGGTTCTGTTAATTAAGTTAGTCCTTTTGTTTATAGAATCAAGTAGCAAGGAGTGTGGTCAAGTGTTAGACGAAGATAGTATCCAGCAGCTATAAGCAGAATTATAGTAAGAGGTTATCAAGCATAACAGGTAAGTACCCCAAACTTCACTTATCGTTCAAGTGACGTTTATTTCGAATCATATTATGCAAGTATTTATATCTTCACTTATCATTCAATTGAAATTGACTCTGAACCTTATTCTGTCAATTTCCATACTATTCTAAATTCAGAATAGTTAAATGTTTTATATTGCGCTACAAATTACTCCATATAGTAAAACTTTGAATTGAGATTAGCGAATAACTAATTATTCTAGTTATTTCGCCATCGATTGTTTAGATAGCTCTGGACCATGAGAAATGGGGAGTTATACAGTTAAGGATATCCTTTGATTTGGCTCCTTTGATCAAAATATGTTATGGATTGGATGAATACGTAAGTGACCGGGACGGACGGTCCAACGGAGGGCTATTTCTATGTGTTATATGAAATATTATGACACAATTTGTGCCACAGGCATATATATTGCCTTTTTATTTGAGTACTCATGTTTTAGGGACATGTTTCTACGAATCATGAACCAGTGCTATCACACGGGCTGATCAGCATGTGATAGTACGTCAGTCGGAGTTAGATTCCAATCTCAAAATTTATCGTTTATTGTTGATAGCTTGTGAAGCTTTTTTTATTGATCAAAGGTTACTGATTTTATCCTGTTGTTCAGTTATTATCAAAATGTGGTTTATCATTTCAAGCACATTTTATACAGCTTACTGAGCATTTCTTTCGCTCATACTTGTTTATCAATCTAATCTTTCAGCTAAGCCAGAGCAGGCTTGAGTTCCAGGTTTGATCAGAAGTCGAGTTCTTGTAGATAGTTGGGTTTGTTTTCCAGGTAGACTGTTTTGGGATGCTTGAATAAGTCTAGAGGTTTGTAATAAAATTTGAATAATCTGTAAACTAATTAGACGTATGGTTTGTAATAACAATTGGTTTATATTAGTGCCTGTTCCATACTATAACCTGTGATCGATCCAGTGCATGCAAGGGGTCATATTTATTATATTATTCCATTGTGATTATTTTATTATAGTTTAGTGGCTAGTGACCCCCAAATCTAGACCCCGGGTTTGGAGGGCGTCATAGTTGTAGCTCCTGAGTGCTTCTATTGACAACACTACTTTGGCCATGATGCAAGAGTTGGATGGAGGCAAGCCTAATCTGAAGGGGCTTGGTTATACTTTTGACCACCTACCTGGCGGGAGTCCAGCTGCTGGGTCCACTCAGGAGAGCAGGACTGCATGGAGATCTCAGCTAGGAGATGAGGCAGGGCCATCGCAACAGGCACATGAGGAGGATGAAGGAGCTGATATGTGAGCTGGCATGAGCATGACGCAGTACATGGATCTGGCTAGGAGGATGGAAGTGATGCATGACATCCACAACAGATTTGCACGAGATCTTACCCAGGCTTTGGGGACAGCTTTTAGAGCCACCGGTGTTGACATCCAGTGGTCAGTTTTTGGTGAGGATTCTGTGTATCCATCTCCTAACACACCACCCTCCACCCATTGAGGGTGAGGAGCCTGATTCTGATTAGGTATGCCTGAATTCCTTACTATTACCTTCACTGAGGACAGTGAATATTTTAAGTTTGGGGGTAGTAATTGAAGGAATATATTTTGTGTGAGTCACATATAGTTGCATATTCAAGATAGTTTAGTTCATATAGTTGCATATTTTGCCATGTAGTTTTTTTTTATTTTTGGTAGTTTTTATGTTAGTTTGTTCATATAGTTCATGCATTTGCATTATAACATGATCCTTTAAATGATTTTTCCAGTTAACTTGTGATATTGATGCTAGTGTAGTGATGTCGTATTTAGAGATGTTAAGTCGTATTAAGTTGATTTGCATGCTAGAGATACTTGTATTTCTCTAAGTCTTATAGGTTGCTTAAGTGCTTGATCATGTCATGGTTTGTTTGTTTGTCGAGGTTTAATCGCTTGTTTATATTTTGAATTTAGGATATTCTCTTAATAATAAAATAACATGGATTTTTAGAAATTAGAGAATAATTGGATTTCATTGCTAGTTGTTGTGACTAGGTGTCAAATGGCTAGTAGCCGACTCTTATTTATATGAGTAGTCTAGGATTGAACGAGATGGAGCGAAATGCACTCATTCAGAAATTGAAAACAAAAGAAAAAAAAAAGAAAAAAGAAAAAAAGAAAAAAAAAATAAGTGTTATGTATAATTGATCACGAGTGGGCTCTTTAGTACTCAAGTTATTAAGTTCTTAGGGGACTTTGTGCCTAGTGACCTAAGGCTTTTATAGTCTGGGATCCGCAAACCTAACGATCACCCGTCGAGCAGGGACGAAAGTCGGCCTTAGTGATCCGACGGTGCCGAGTGGAAGGGCTGTCGCTCAACGGATAAAAGTTACTCTAGGGATAACAGGCTGATCTTCCCCAAGAGCTCACATCGACGGGAAGGTTTGGCACCTCGATGTCGGCTCTTCGCCACCTGGGGCTGTAGTATGTTCCAAGGGTTGGGCTGTTCGCCCATTAAAGCGGTACGTGAGCTGGGTTCCAGAACGTCGTGAGACAGTTCGGTCCATATCCGGTGTGGGCGTTAGAGCATTGAGAGGACCTTTCCCTAGTACGAGAGGACCGGGAAGGACGCACCTCTGGTGTACCAGTTATCGTGCCCACGGTAAACGCTGGGTACATGGGTACTATTGTATAAGTCTTTTGTGGACCTCACTCATTGCACGATCAAATAAGCATATGTGTGTTGTTTTGTTTGAATCAAAGCATGAATCCATATAAAACTCCTGTATGAGAATTGAAGTGTTATAAGTTATTTTGAGTCTAGGTTTTTTATTTATTTATAACCTTGCGATTGCCTTGATGAGTAGTGAGTCATGATTATTGATCTAGTTGCGATAGTATATCTGTAAACATTTGTACACATGCACGTATCTAGTTTGTAAGTTGATTTGTATGATTTGATTCATCTTTATGCGAGTAACTGCATTTGATGAGATGTTGCTTGTTGAGTGGTTGAGTTATTCTATTGGGATCATTGCATTTATTTAGTTGCATTCATGCATTTTTGTTTCTTGTTCTTTGAGTCTATTTATGCTTGAGGACAAGCATCGATTCAAGTTTGGGGGTATGTTGAGTGGCATTTATGACACTTTATTATGCTCTAATAAACTTTGAATTGATGCAATTATACTCAAGTTGTTAAGTGTTTTAATGTGTTTTATAGTGTTTTTACATTTCAGGCATTATATAGGTAATCAGGTGAAGTAGCATTATTTTGGTGCTAATTTGGTGTTAAGATGGTGTTGGAATAAAAGCTCGTGGAAAGCCGGCTTGAAGCAGCAAGAAAAAGAAGAAAATCTGAAGTTTTTCCAGAGGAACAGTGCGCCCGCGCTGGTCAAGTACGCGGCCGTGCCAGGATGTCAGAAAGGCAGCGCAGCGCGCCCACGTTGTGTTAGCGCGTGGCCGCACCGGTGCGAATTCAGAGAATACTGATTCTATTCTAAATTCAATTAGAGGACTTCTAGATTACATTGGGCTGCTATATATATTCAAATAAAGGACATTTTCAAGAGAGAGACGTACCAGAGCGCAAGGAGAGTCGTAAGAAGCCCGTTTTAGCACGGATTCAATGAAGACAAAGAAGATCTTGTTTTTACTTGTGAATCTTTGTTCTAAGTTGTAACTTGGATGCTAGTTTTCTTACTTTTGAACCTTACTCTTGTTTCGTACTTGATTTTGTTATTTAAGTATAAAGACTACATTTATTATACCATGATTTCATCAAAACCCACGTGCAAAAACTTGTTAGGGCTAAACACGCGCTAATAATTCACACAAGTATACGCATTCACAAGTAATATAGAATCTTTTCAAGTTCATTCCCACAGAGACTGGCTTGGTTAACTATGGAATTTATGCACTTATGCACCGATGATATGGTTATTATCCAATGCTAAGACGATAACATGTCTTTGATTAGATCAACTACACACTTTAGAAAAAGAAAATGATGTTGTTCATAAAGATGACTAACCCCATGTACATTCAGATTCTAAAAATGGACCTTTCATTCTTATGGAAAGGATTCCAGAAGTCATAGATGGAGACATGGTCATACCAGCACATTGTGTACCCAAAGATCCCTTAACCTACACAGAGCCTGAAAAGGAAAAGGTTGCAATGAACAACAGTTTACAACTCATATTTATTGAGTTTATTGATAATGTAATGTACAACAATATTATCAACTGTGATTCTGCTAAACAGATGTGGGAGACAATTGAGATACCGTGTGAGGGAACAGAAGAAGTTAAATCTAACCAAAGAAGGATCTTGGTATCACAGTATGAAGGTTTTATGGCTAAATATAAGGAAAGTATAACCGATATTTTTGAAAGGTTCAATAAGCTATTAAATGACTTGCAGCTTCATGACAAATACTATGAAGCTGAAGAGGTCAACCTCAAATTCTTGCTCACTCTTCCTGACTGAAATGACATCTTTGATTAATTATTTATTTTGGTATTTACATAATTTAACATAAAATTTAAAACACGCATATCCTCTCCAAATAGGCATGAATTTAATTGACATAATCAAAAGTGAAAAGCCATCTCTAGCAAAATTTAATATCTATTTTGAAAATATTTTGCTAGAGATGGCTTTTCACTTTTGATTATGTCAATTAAATTCATGCCTATTTAGAGAGGATATGCGTGTTTTAAATTTTATGTTAAATTATGTAAATACCAAAATAAATAATTAATCAAAGATGTCCTTTCAGTCGGGAAGAGTGTGCAAGAATTTGAGGTTGACCTCTTCAGCTTCATACTATTTGTCATGAAGCTGCAAGTCATTTAACAGCTTATTGAACCTTTCAAAAATATCGGTTATACTTTCCTTATATTTAGCCATAAAACCTTCATACTGTGATACCAAGATCCTTCTTTGGTTAGATTTAACTTCTTCTGTTCCCTCACACGATATCTCAATTGTCTCCCACATCTGTTTAGCAGAATCACAGCTGATAATGTTGTTATACATTACATTATCAATAAACTCAATTAATATGAGTTATAAACTGCTGTTCATTGCAACCTTTTCCTTTTCAGGTTCTGTGTAGGTTAAGGGATCTTTGGGTACATAATATGCTGGTATGACCATGTCTCCATCTATGTCTTCTGGAATCCTTTCCATAAGAATGAAAGGTCCATTTTTGAGAATCTGAATGTACATGGGGTTGCTCATCTTTATGAACAACATCATTTTCTTTTTCTAAAGTGTGTAGTTGATCTAATCAAAGACAGGTATCTTGATACTGCTTAATTTCTGAGCTAATTAATTTCTGGGCATTTTCAAGAAGTATTCTCTCTACAGACTCTCTAAAATCCCAACCCAAATTCTTCATCTCAAAAACCTTATCTCTTACAAATATATATCATATATTTAAGGTTTTGGTTATTCAAGCTCAGTTCCACCAACCAAGCTCTATCATCCCAATAAAAACTCATCCAAACCACTTTCTTGCCTCCCGAAGGGCTGCCCAACTTCGACCAACAAGCCAAAATCCGGCCGAACCTCCAACTAATTTTTCCGTCAAACTTTTCCATTCATCTTTTAAAAGTGGTAAACCCCTTAACTTTTATCCGAGTCTTAATCGACCACCATTAATATTCATATTAGAAGCTTAGTACCACCTTCTCTTCATCTTTACAAGCTCTTATATAGAATAACTTGAAGAAAAATAAATCCGTATAAGGATTATCTTAATCGAACAAGATTCGACAAATTATACACTTCTAGCACAAAGTGATAATTTTATACAAAGCTTGATTTAAATTCTTTACTAGCACCTTAGTGTTTCGTGGGAAACAAATCACAAAAGCTAGCATTTTATTCTTTAAACTTAAACGCACATATTTTGACCATATATTGATATATTTGCTATAATTGTTTAACAAGACTTAAGCGACTTCTCTTACTAGCACCTTTAGTGTTTCGTAGGAAAAGCTTAAGGCTTATATTATATATACCTATATATATCTATTTATATTTAGTTAAAAGATTTAAGTGAATTTCCTTACCAGCACTGTTAGGGCTAAACACGCGCTAATATTCACGCAACTATACGCGATCGCAAGTAAAATATAATTATTTCTAGTTCATTCCCACAGAGACTGGCTTTGGTTAACTATGTAATTCATGCACTTATGCACCAATGATATGGTTATTATCCAATGTTAAGACGATAACAATTTGGGGTTTTGATTATACTACGAATTAAACTAACAATTATAACTAAGAGAATAAAAGAGAGTTGTATATTATATGAGACAAACATGGGATTCTAACTTCATTAAATACTTCATTCAATAGCCTTATTGATCTTAACCTTAGCATGCAATGGTGATGATACTAATCAGATAACACGAAACTGCTAAATGCCAACTTTCGTTGCACGAATTATATACTACCAGACATCCACAAAAGAGATAGAAGCCGAATAGACACCAATTATATTGAGACCCTATATGTCTATAGAATTTGACAACATAATGGCTTGATGCACAAGTTATCTATCATGATTACATAGGGCAAGTAAGATGATTAAAATTACCTACGAATCATGCTTAACAATAACACATGAACCTATGCTAGCATGGCAAGTTCTAAATCCTTAAATTTATTATTGCTTTATTAAAGATTAACACGCTATCTTATAAGTTCGCGACGCTCATAAGAAGAATAAGCACAACCAATACTAGGTTATCATCCAATCACCACACACTAAGGTATCGAAACAATTTAACTAAAGAAATCCATAAATAAATCCGCTAGAACCCCACGATAAAGATTAGCCCATAATCAGACTCATCATCAACGTGGGTTCCGATAAAAGCATGGTATAATAAACATAGTATTTATACTTAATAAATAATAAAACCAAGTACGAACCAAAAGTAAGGTTCACGAATAAGAAAACTAGTATCCAAGTTACAACTTAGAACAAATAATCAAGAGTTAAAACTAAATCTTCTTCGCCTTTATTGAATCGTGCTAAAACTGTCTTCTTACGTCTTCTCCTTGTGCTCTGGTACGTCCCTCTTAGGAAAACGTCCTTTATTTAAGTATATATAGCAGCCCATGCAAAGTAGAAGTCTTCCAATTAGATATCAATTAGAATCTGGATTCTTGCATCCCGACCCGGCGCGGGCGCGCGCTTCATCAGCGCGGGCGCGCGCTTCATCAGCGCGGGCGCGCTGGCTTTCTGCTGTTTGGGCGCGGGCGCGCGCTAGACCAGCGCGGGTGCGCCGTGCTTCAGGAAAACTTCTTATTTTCTTTAATTCTTGTTGCAATTGAGTTGGCTTCCCGAGCTTTATTACTTTGACACTATCCTAACACCATATTAGCACCAAAATAATACTAATTCACCTGATTCCTGGATTAATGCCTGAAATGCAAAAAGACTAGAAAACACATTAAAACACCAACAACTTGAGTACAAATGCATCAAGTCAAAGCTTTTTAGAGCATTATAAAGTGTCATAAATGCCACTCAACATACCCCTAAACTTGAATTGATGCTTGTCCTCAAGCATAAACAGACTCAAAGATCAAGAAATAAAAATGTATAAATGCAACTAAATGAATGCAACGATCCCAATATAATAACTAAACCAATCAACAAGCAATATCTCAACAAATGTAGTTACTCGCATAAAGATCAATCAAACCATATAAATCAACTTACAAACTAGGGACGTGCGTGTATGCAAATGCTTACAGATATACTATCGTGACTAGATCAATAATCATGAATCACTACTCATCAAGGCAATCGCAAGGTTATAAATAAAATAAAAAGCTAGACTCAAAATAACTTATAACAGTTCAATTCTTATATTGGAGTTTTATACGGATTCATGCTTTTTATTCAAATAAAACAACACAAATATGCTTATTTGATCGTGCAAAGAGTGAGGTCCATAAAAGACTTATACAATAGTACCCATGTAGGAAGCATTAGGTTAGCGGATCCCAGACTATAAAAGCCTTAGGTCACTAGGCACAAAGTCCCCTAAGGACTTAATAACTCGAGTACTAAAGAGCCCACTCGTGATCAATTATACATAACACTTTTTTTTTCTCTTTCTTTTTTTTTCTCTTTTTTATTTCTTTTCTTTTTTTTCACAAATTTCTGAACGAGTGCGTTTCGCTCCATCTCGTTCAACCCTGGACTACTCATATAAATATGAGCCGGCTACTAGCCATTTGACTCCTAGCCACAACAACTAGCAATGAAATCCAATTTTTCTCCAATTTCTAAAAATCCATATTATTTTATTATTAAGAGAATATCCTAAATTTTAAATATAAACAAGCGATTAAACCTCGACAAACAAACAAACCATGATCATAATATAGCACTCTAGCAACCTATAAGACTTATTGAAATACAAGTGTCTCTAGCATGCAAATCAACTCGATACGACTCAAAATTACTAAATACGACATCACTACACTAGCATCAATATCACAAGTCAATTGGAAAAATCATCTAAGGGATCATGTTATAGTGCAAATACATGAACTATATGAACAAACTATTATAACAATTACCAAAAATTTTATAAAAACTACTACATGGCAAAATGCAACTATATGAACTAAACTATCATGAATATGCAAACTATATGCGACTCACATAAAATATATTCCTTCAACTACTACCCCCAAACTTAAAATATTCACTGTCCTCAGTGAAGGTAATAGCAAGGAATCAGGCATACCTACTCAAAATCAGGATCCTCACCCTCAACGGGTGGAGTGCCAGGCGTGTCGGGAGGTGGATACACGGAGTCCTTACCAAATATTGGCCACTATATGTCAACACCTGTGGCTCTGAAAGATGTCCCCAATGTCTGGTGAGATCACGTGCAAACCTGCTATGGATGTCATGCATCGCATCTGCCAGCTCCAACATCAGCTCTTGTCAGCTCCTCATGCGCCTACTGTGATGGCCCCACCTCATCTCCTAGCTGAGATCTCCAAGCAGTCCTGCTCATCTGAGTGGCCCCAACAGCTGGCCTCCCACCAGGTAGATGGTCAAAAGTATAACCAAGCCCCTTCAAATCGGGCTTACCTCCATCCCACTCTTGCATCGTCGCTAAAGTGGTATTGTCAATAGGAGCACTCGGGATCTGTAGCTGCTCGTGTGCTGGCCAATGAACACCAACTGCCACGCACAACTTCATCATAATGGACGCGTAGGGTATATACCCCGTAGTACTCCCCCTCAAGAACCTCAGAATACCCTGATAAATCACCATCCCAAGATCCACATAATCGCCCTGAAGAATGCCCCACAACGGCGGTGCACGCTCCACAGTAATCTCATGCACATGAGAAGATGGCATGATGTTAGCACAAATAAATGCATTCCATGCATGGGCAAACCTGTTCATGCTAGAAGCAGGGAACATAGAATACTCAGTAGTGCCCCTCTTTAACTTCTAGTGTGTATCAGACATGCATAGTGTAGCAACAATAAGATCCAGATCAAAGTCCTATAGAGTCTTATCGTTCCAAGTGTCCTACTCGGGCCTTCTCGCGGGCTGCTCAATCATCGCCCTAATCGCATCAACACTGCACTCCATAGTCCTCCCCCTAACCACCGTGAAGCCATTCTTCTCCGCCTTCGCATTCGCATAGAACTTTCGCACAACGCTCATGGGCACAACAGCGGGTGCCGCGTAAAAAGGTACCCAGCCCATCTCCAGTTGCATCTTCAATAACTTACCATCCTTCCCCGATCGCAGAAAACCTCGCTCCTTGATAATAGGCTTTAAGAGAAGCCTTATGTACTTCGCTTCAGCCTCAGAAGTAGAAAACCTCGGCCTCACACCACCCGCACTAGAAGAATCGGTGGTGGTGCTGCTTACTTGCGTTCTTTGTCTCTTGGGTGCAATTAGGATTGAGTAGAGAGAATAAGAGTTGTGTGTTTGAGAGATAATTTGTGTTTCAGAATTTGTGAAGCAGTGGAGAAGTTTGTGTAAAAGTGTATGCATATATAGGAGTTGAAAAGAGAATTAGATATATGAAATATAAGTGGGAATTGATTATGGGAATAGTGGGAATAATGGGTTTGATTTGTAGAGGGAAATTTGGGATGTGGGAGAGCAAAATTCGGGTGGAAATTGATTTTCTATTAAAAATCCCGATTTTCTCTTCACAAACTACCTTTTATTTTTTTCTGATTCGGGACTCCAACGCGGCCGCGCTGCTCAACTTCTACCAAACAGGCGCGGCCGCGTGCTTGGTTTTTGGAATTCCAGCGCAGCCGTACGCTAGATCAGCGCGGTTGCGCCCAGCTTCTGAAGTTGGCCCTGAATTTTTCTGTTTTTCTGATTTTTTTGAGTTTTTCTCTTTTCTTCTTTCTTCCTCTATCTACTAATGTATAACAAACTTGGGTTGCCTCCCAAGAAGTGCTTGCTTTACGTTGTTAGCTTGACGTAGAAACTCGAGATCAAACGGACAACAAAATGGCACTAATCACCTCGCGGTTTGCCGTGTCACCATAGTAATGCTTCAACCTCTGACCATTTACCTTGAATGCTTGGCCAGGATCATTTTCAAAAATCTCCACCGCTCCATGTGAAAACAGAGTTTTGACAACAAACGGCCCTGACCATCTTGACTTCAACTTTTCTGGAAAAAGACGGAGACGAGAGTTGAACAAAAGAACTTGTTACCCTGACACAAATGATTTGAGCACTAGACCCTGATCGTGCCACCTCTTGACTTTCTCCTTATATATTTTGTTGTTCTTATAAGCTTGAAGTTGAAACTCGTCGAGCTCATTCAATTGAAGCATCCTCTTCTTTCCAGCTGCATCCAAATCCAGATTCAACTTCTTCAAATCCCAATACGCTTTATGCTCTAGCTCCACCAAGAAATGACACCCCTTACCATATACCAACTGATACGGTGACATCCCTAGCGGAGTCTTATACGCTGTTCGATACGCCCAAACAGCTTCATCAAGCTTCAAAAACCAATCTTTTCACGATGGACACACCACTTTCTCTAAAATACGCTTGATCTCCCTGTTAGATACCTCGGCTTGACCATTCGTCTGAGTATAATAAGCCATAATAATGCAATGATTCAGATTATATCTTTGCATCATAGCAGTAAACTTGCGGTTACAAAAATGTGACCCCTCATCACTGATTATGACTCTTGGAGTTCCAAATCTTGTGAATATCTGCTTATGAAGAAAATTAAGCACTACCTTCACATCGTTCGTTGGCAACGCTTTAACTCATTTTGACACATAATCAACCGCCAACAAGATATACTGATTGTAACAAGATGAAACAAATGGCCCCATGAAGTCAATTCCCCAAACATCGAAGACTTCAACCTCGAGAAGCACATTAAGAGGCATCTCATCCCTCTTGGACATATTCCTCACACGTTGACATCGATCATATTTCAAAACGAACTGATGAACATCTTTAAACAAAGTTGGCCTAAAGAAACCTGCTTAAAGAATATGAGATGTTGTCTTTTCTCCACCATAATGTCCTCCATAAGCCGTTGAGTGGCAATCTCAAAAGATCCCCCCGTTTCGCTGTAAGGAATACATCTCCTGATGATTTGGTCAGCTCCTTGATGAAAAAGAAATGGCTCATCCCACATATACCACTTCACTTCTTGTAAAAAGTTCTTCCTTTGAGCGGAAGTCAACCCTGGAGGCATGTCGTTACTTACAAGATAATTCACTATATCGGAGAACCACGGTTCTTCTGTTGCACTCCAAATAACTGCTCATGGGGAAGAGATTCGTTAATCAATGACTTATCTTGTGAAGTAGCAAGTGGATCCTCTAAATGCGAGAGATGATCGACGACTTAATTTTCAGTCCCTTTTCTGTCCTTGATCTCTAATTCAAACTCCTGAAGTAAAAGAACCCATTGAATAAATCTAGGCTTCGAGTCCTTCGAGATGAGATATCGAATTACAGCGTGATCAGTGAAAACTGTCACCTTCGTCCCAAGTAGATAAGATCGAAATTTCTCAAAACCATAGACAATAGCCAAAAGTTCTTTCTCAGTAGTGGTGTAATTCAGTTGAGCACCATTAAGAGTCTTACTAGCATAGTAGACTAAATGAAATATATTGTTCTTGCGTTGCCCAAGAACTGCTCCAACTGCATAGTCACTTGCATCGCACAACATTTCAAATGGTTTAGACCAATCAGGTGCAGTTATGACAGGTGCCGTAATCAAACTCTTCTTCAATGTTTCAAAAGCAGCAATGCACTCATCATCAAACTTGAAAAGAACGTCTTTCTCTATCAAATTGCACAACGGCTTCGAAATCTTCGAGAAGTCTTTGATTAATCGCCTATAGAAACCCGCATGACCAAGAAAACTGTGAATTCCCTTAACAGATATTGGTGGAGGAAGATTTTCGATCACCCCCACCTTGGCTTTGTCCACCTCTAGACCTTTTGCTGGAAACCTTGTGACCAAGTATGATGCCTTGGCGCACCATAAAATGACATTTCTCCCAATTGAGAACCAAGTTGGTCTCAACGCACCTTTTCAGCACTAACCCAAAATTGTGCAAGCATTCGTCATAAGAAGTTCAAAAGACGGAGAAATCGTCCATGAACACTTCTACATTATTTCCAATCATATCAGAGAAGATAGCCATCATACATCTCTGAAAAGTGGCTGACGGAGCCACATAGCCCAAAAGAAACTCTTCGGAAAGCAAAAGTACCAAAAGGACATGTGAATGTAGTTTTCTCTTGATCTTCTGGAGCGATTCATATCTGATTATATCCCGAATAGCCATCCAGAAGACAATAGTAATCATGCCCATCCAGTCTATCAAGCATCTGATCAATGAAAGGAAAAGGGAAGTGATCCTTCCTTGTAGCTTTGTTCAACTTCCTATAATCCATGAAAACTCTCCACCCCGTGACTATTCGTGTAGGAATAAGCTCATTCTTTTCATTAGCTACCACAATGATACCACCTTTCTTTGGCACACACTGAACTGGGCTCACCCATGAACTTTCAGAAATAGGATAGATGATCCCTGCATCTAGCCACTTGAGGATTTCCTTCTTCACAACCTCTTTCATGATCAGATTTAGCCTTCTCTGTTGCTCAACAGTAGGCTTGCTTCCTTCTTCTAGTAGAATTTTATGCATACAATATGAAGGGCTGATTCCCTTGATATCTGCTATAGTCCAACCAATTGCCAATTTGAATTCTCTAAGAATTCTCAAAAGCTTCTCCTCATCACTACCTGAAAGGTCAGATGCAATAATAACAGCAAAGTAGATGCATCACCTAAAAATGCATACCTAAATGTTCAGGTAAAGGCTTAAGCTCAAGAGTAGGAGCTTCCTCAATAGATGGTTTGAGTCGCTTTGGAGAACTTTTCAGCTTCTCCAATCCGAGAGGTTCAAAAGGCATGTCCATCCTTTGCTTCTAGGGAGAAGCATTCAAATATTGCAAGTGCTCATCACCTTCATCATCTTCACTATTGGAATTCCCCAACAAGGCTTTCTCTAAGGCATCAGATCTCAGCAATCGATCGAGTTCAGAGTTATCCACAGAACTGACCATCTCCACCTTAAAACACTCCTCATTTTCCGTAGGGAATTTCATGACATTGAACATATTAAAAGTTATATCCTGATCCATCACTCGCATGGTAAGCTCACCTTTATGCACATCTATCAAGGTTCAGCCAGTAGCCAAGAAAGGTCTTTCCAAGATTATGGGAATTTTCTTATCTTCCTCGAAATCAAGAATTACAAAATCAGCAGGAAAAATGAGTTTATCCACCTTGACCAAGACATCCTCCACAATACCTCGCGGATATGTAATAGAACAATCGGCCAACTGCAAAGTCATATATGTAGGCTTTGGATCAGGCAAGTCCAACTTTTAGAAGATTGACAAGGGCATCAGATTGATACTAGCTCCCAAGTCACTTAGACATTTATCAAATGACATCTTTCCAATGATGCAAGGAATAGTAAAGCTTCCAGGATCTTTAAGCTTTGGAGGTAATTTCTGTTGCAGCACCGCACTGCATTCCTCCGTGAGAGCAACGGTCTCTAAGTCATGAAGCTTCACCTTCCTAGAGAGAATACATTTTATGAACTTCACGTAACTAGGCATTTGTTCAAAAGCTTCAGCGAAAGATATGTTGATGTGAAGTTTCTTGAACACCTCCAGAAACTTCGCAAACTGCTTATCCAACTTTTTCTTTTGCAGCCTCTTAGGAAAAGGAGGTGGAGGATATATCTGTTTCTCCCCTGTATTACCCTCAGGAGGAGTGTGCTCAACAGTAGTCTTCCTTGGTTCCACTTCAGCTTCCTTCTGCATTTCTTCTTCTTCTTCTTCAGCCTCAATTGCAGAATCTAGAGCCTTAGCTTTTTCAGGATTCGTAACCTTACCAAACCTCAATGTGATTGCTTTAACATGCTCCTTAGCTTCCTTCTTGCTTAACACTTCAGTATCGCTCGGAAGCGTTCCAGGTTGACGATTCAGTAATGCATTAGCAATTTTCCCAATCTGATTCTCCAAGGTCTTGATAGAAACAATTTGGCTTTTGCACATGAGCCTCAACTCCTCCAGTTCAGATTTTTCATTAGCTTGAGGTAACTGCTGATATTGAAGTTGTTGCCTTGGTGCATATTGTTGTTGTTGAAAACCAGGAGGGTTATACTGCTTTGCTGTGTATGGCTGATAAGGTTGTTCTACCACATTCTGATTGTTGCTCCAGCTGAAGTTAGGATGATTGCGGTTATTCGGATGATAAGTGGTTGGAGCTTGTTATTGTGATCTCTGAAAGTTGCTCACAAATTGAGTCGATTCGCTAAAAATAGCACACTGCTCAGTTTCATGTGCTCCCGCATAAAGCTCACAAACACTAGTGATTTGATTAACTCCATAATTAGCCAAACAATCCACTTTCATCGTCAAATCCTTAAGTTGAGCAGCTATAGCAGTAGCTGTATCGACCTCCAGAATTCCTGCAACCTTGCCTTGTAACATTCTTTGTGTAGGATTCTGGTATTCATTAGCTTCCATTAGCTCAATCAACTCTGTTAGATATATTTGAGATGTCATGTCTAATCTGATTTGTGTTTAATTTTCATAACTTAACAACATGACAAATCAGGACTTACTGAAATCAGGACTTACTGGAAGTCAGAACTTAATATCAGAACTTAAGGTCATATCAGAACTTAAGTGCGGGAAGACTTACAGATAAGGAAGGAAGCTGATTTATAATAGAAGATCAAGACTAAATCAAAAAAAGATATGCATGGAAAGAGTTAGAAGACCGGAAGACTTGTAGAAGATATCTGATTGATATATTTTAGGAGACATAATTGTATTCCGTATCAATTAGAAGTTATCTTATAACTATGTACTATATAAACACAGACTTAGGGTTTATACTATATGTGTTATCATTATCGAGAAGATTATACATTGTAACCTAGCAGCTCTTAGTGATATTTGTTCATCACTGAAAGAGAACACCAGTTCATATTGTAACAGAGTTTATTCAATATACTTGATCTTTGTTACATACTTGTGTTAAATCGATTTGATTGTATAAACACTGTACCCCCTTCTACAGTGTTATGTGACCTAACAATTGGTATCAGGACTTTTCTGTTAACACACATACAGTAAAGATCCAAACAATTATGTCTGAAGAAGCACAAACTCCAACCAAGCCCACCAAAACTCAAGAAACTCAAAACACTCAAACCCACAGTTGATATAAGACTATTAGGGTTCCCATACTGAGACCTTCTGAGTATCCCATATGGAAAGTGAAGATGGCTATGTTTCTGGAAGCTACAGATCCAGAATACCTTGACAGAATTAATTAAGGACCACATAAGCCTACCAAGGTGAGTACACAGCTGAAGACATCTCATCTATTGCCAAGGATGCAAGGGTAAGGCATTTGCTGCATAGTGCCATTGATAATGTCATGTCAAATAGGGTAATTCATTGCAAGACTGCAAAGGAGATATGGGATGCTTTGGAGATAAGATGCCAGGGAACTGATGCAATCACGAAGAACATGAGGACTATACTCACTCAAGAGTATGAGCACTTTGACTCAAAAGCTGATGAGTCATTAACTGACTTGTATGATAGGTTTGTCAAACTCTTAAATGATCTGTCACTAGTGGACAAGAAATATGATCTTGAAGATTCAAATCTAAAATTCCTTTTAGCTCTTCCTAAAAATTGGGATTTGAAGTCAACTACCATAAGAGACAACTATGACCTTACTGAAACTACTTTTGATGAAATTTATGGTATGCTCAAGACTTATGAACTGGAGATGGATCAAAGGAGCAAGAGGCATGGAAGAAAGTCAAGGAAAGTTGCTCTTAAGGCTGAGGAGGAATCTCCTAAAGTTGTTGCCTCAAAGAGGGGTAAAGGAAAGGCTCTCATCATAAAGTCTGATTCAGAGTTCTGACGATGATGATTTAGAAACTGAAAGTTTACCTGAAATAGATGTTGATAAAGAGATGATGAAATTGTGTGCTCTTATGGTAAAGGGTATCACAAAGATAGCCTACAGGAAATTCAGAAAAGGCAAGAAGTTTTCCAGGAAAAGTGGAAGTTCTAATAAGAAAGGTTTCAGAAAGTCCGAAGGCAAAGGTGGAAAGTCTGACAGAGGAGACAACTCAAATGTCAAATGCTACAACTGTGGTGAAAGAGGCAACATATCTCCTGACTGTAAGAAAGGAAAAAGTGACAATGGCAAGGCACTTGTCACAAAGAAGAAAAGCTGGACATACACTTCAGATTCTGAAAGTGAGGTGAACTATGCCTTGATGGCAAACGCTAATAGCAGTACTGAAACTGCTGAATTGAAGGTACCTCAAACAACTTATGCTTTTCATACTTATGGTATTACTGAGTTGAGATTATATCTTAAAACCATGTTCATTAGTTATAGAGATCAGACTTTAACATGTGAAAGATTAACATCTGAAAATCTTGCTTATAAAAAGAGAAATGATTATTTAGAAAAGGAGTTAGTTTTTCTTCATCAAACTAAGAAAGAAAAAGATGATGCTTTATATGTTAGAGATGAAGTGTTAAAATTGAATGAATCTCTAAAAGCTGACTTAGAAAAGGAAAGAGAGATTATCAGGACTTGGACTAACTCTGGTAGAATAACTCAGAATATACTAAGTAGTGGAAATTGGAAAGAGGGCTTAGGTTATAGAGATGATAAAAGTGAAAAAGGAACTGAACAAATTGAGCCAATTGTTGTTAAATAGACTGCTAAGCCAAAGGTAAATCCTGTTAAGTTTGTAGCAAAAACTGTAAAGTCTGATTCTGAAAAGATGAAAAAGTCTGTGATAGATGTTAATGAAAAGTCAACTTTTGACAAATTAGAACAGGATAAACCAGCTGAAGTAAACATAGGCTTAATGACCAAGAAACATCTTAAGTATAAGCTGAAAGAAATTAGAAATGTCAACAAGGTAAAGGAAGCTAGGAAAAATAGGAATGGAAAGGAAGGTGTAAATAAAACAATAATTATATGCTTGTTCCTAATGCTCCTAGAAAGAAATGTTATAACTATGGAATCTCTAACCATCTTGCTTCTTTTTGCAGGAAAAATAAAGATATAAACTCTTTACCTCCTAGATCAGGAGTTAAGAGTCAGTCTGTTAGGTTTAAGCCACAAAATCCTTGTTTTCATTGTGGTAGTTTATGGCATTCCATTTATACTTGTAAGGAATATCATAGTTTGTACTATGATTATTATCAAATAAAACCTTATTTGAAGAAAGTTAGTTTAATTCCTTCTAGTGTAAAGTCTGATGCAAAGTATGATATAAGTTTTGATAAACAGCATGTTAGCATAAACTCTGAAATTAAATCCGCTGCAAATGCTAACAAACTTAAAAAGGCCAAAGGATCCAAGCAAGTCTGGATCCTTAAAACTAACCAATAGTGGTCTTTGTGATTGCAGGGCAACAGGAAAAATATCCTAGTGCTGGACAGTGGATGTTCAGGACATATGACTGGAAATAAGGCCCTGCTATCAGGCTTTGTGGAGAAAGCTGGCCCAGGAATTTCTTATGGAGATGGCAACATGGGAAAAAATTTGGGATATGACAATATAAATCTTGGGAATGTCATCATTGAATAG
The DNA here is from genome assembly GCF_009905375.1 of Apium graveolens. Lineage (NCBI taxonomy): Eukaryota > Viridiplantae > Streptophyta > Magnoliopsida > Apiales > Apiaceae > Apium > Apium graveolens. Next base: position 51,367,809 of record NC_133647.1, on the reverse strand, counting down.
TAGCTCTTGTCTCAGGACTCAAACACAATCTGCTAAGTATGAGTCAAATATGTGACAGAGGTTATCATGCGGATTTCTTTGAAGAACACTGTGAAGTTGTAAGTAATAATACAGGCAAAGTGGTTCTGAAAGGTTACATGCATGGTAACATTTATGAAGCCAGACTTTCAATAAGTTCTGATGGTTTTGCAATCTGTCTGTTGAGTAGAGCATTAATTGAAGAAAGCTGGAATTGGCACAAAAGACTCTCTCATTTAAATTTCAACAACATAAATGAGCTTGTAAAGAAAGATCTTATGAGAGGACTTCCAAAATCAGTATTTGCTCCTGATGGCCTTTGTGATTCATGTCAAAAAAGCAAAATAAAGAAAATCTTATTTCAAGAGAAAAACTGAATCTTCAATTCTTGAGCCTTATCACCTACTGCATGTTGATCTATTTGGTCTAGTCAATGTCATGTCTATTGCAAAGAATAATATGCTATGGTTATAGTGGATAAGTTCACAAGATACACTTGGGTGTATTTCTTGCACAAGAAGAATGAAATTGCATCTACTCTTACTGATCATGTTAGACAGCTGGATAAGTTGGTCAAAGATTCTGTCAAAATTATAAGAAGTGATAATGGCACTGAGTTCAAGAATTCAATCATGGAAGCATTCTGTAAAGAGCATGGAATCAAACATGAATTTTCTGCACCTGGAACTCCATAGCAAAATGGAGTTATAGAAAGAAAGAACGGGACTCTCATTGAAGTTACACGAGCTATGCTTGATGAAGCAAAGCTACCAACCTACTTTTGGGCTGAAGCTGTGTAGACTGCTTGTTTTACACAGAATGCTACACTCATAAACAAGCATGGAAAAACACCATATGAGATGGTGAAGAAAAAGAAGCTAAATCTGAAATACTTTCATGTATTTGGATGTAAGTGTTTTGTTCTTAAGACTCATCCTGAACAGCTGTCAAAATTTGATCTAAAAGCTAATGAAGGAATTTTTGTTGGATACCTACTTTCCATAAAAGCCTTCAGAGTCTATAATTTAAGAACAAGGGTTGTCATGGAATCTATCAATGTATCTTTTGATGATAAGAAGATTACTGGACTTGAAGATTTCAATGATCATGATCAGTTGAGATTTGAAAATGAAGATTTAAATTCTGGTACTGTAAATTCTGACGACTTAAACTTTGATCCTGTAAGTTCTGACAGGTTAAGTTCTGATGTCATTGAAACTGTAGTAACAACTCCAAAGCAAAATGCACCTGTCCAGGGGGAGCAAGATGAAGATCCTACCACAACTCAAGACTCTCAAGAAGCATCAAAACCTTTCACTGGCTCTTCAAGTTCTGATTCATCAAGGCCAAGTTCTGATAATTCTGGAAACTCTGATACTTCAAATCCTGAAGGATCAAACTCAAATTCTGAAGTCCCAGAGAGCATAACTATAGGGGGAGCATCAGAAAATGCTGATGGAGACAACATGGATCATGGGGGAGGATCCAGTTCTAGAACTCAACTTCCATCTGCAAGGAAGTGGACCAAATCACATACACCTGACTTAATAATTGGAGATCCTGAAGCAGGTGTCAGAACTAGAACTGCAACATCAAATGAATGTCTCTATCATTCTTTTATATCTCAGACTGAACCAACGAAAGTGGAAGAAGCTCTTCAAGATGCTGATTGGTGCAAACAATGCAGGAAGAGTTAAATGATATTGAAAAAAATAAAATCTGGACCCTAGTTCCAAGACCAAAGAACACATCCATTGTTGGCACAAAATGGGTGTTCAGAAACAAAACTGACAGTGATGGCATAATTACAAGGAATAAAGCAAGGCTGGTTGCTAAAGGCTACTCTCAACAGGAGGGTATTGATTATGATGAAACATTTGCACCAGTTGCTAGATTGGAAGCCATAAGAATCTTTTTGGCTTATGCTGCTTACAAAAAGTTTAAAGTCTTTCAAATGGATATGAAAAGTGCTTTTCTCAATGGAGAATTGGAAGAAGAGGTATATGTTGAACAACCTTCAGGATTTGCAGATTCAAAATTTCCAAATCATGTCTACAGACTTGATAAAGCACTTTATGGCCTTAAGCAAGCTCCAAGATCATGGTATGAGACTTTAGCTCAATTTCTTCTGGAAAGTGGATTTCACAGAGGTACAATTGATAAAACATTATTCTACCTCAACCATGGAAATGACTTATTTTTGGCACAGATATATATTGATGATATCATATTTGGTTCTACAAATGCCAAACTTTGTGAAAGGTTTGCAAAGCTAATGCTGTCAAGATATCAAATGAGTATAATGGGAGAACTTAGCTATTTTCTGGGACTTCAAGTCAAGCAAAATGAAGAAGGTACTTTTATCAGTCAATCCAAGTACACCAAAAATTTACTCAAGAAATTTGGAATGCAAGATTGTTCAACTACATCCACTCTCATGACCACTGCAACCAAGTTAGATAATGATACTGGTTTATCAGTAGATATTACTAACTACAGAGGTATGATTGGCTCTTTACTCTATTTAACTGCAAGTAGAACTGATATCATGTATGCTACCTGTCTTTGTGCTAGATTTCAGGCTGATCCAAGAGAACCTCATCTAATAGCTGTGAAAAGAATTTTCAAGTACCTTAAGGGTACAGCTGATCTAGGATTATGGTATCCTAGAGAATCCGATTTTAAGCTAATAGGTTACTCAGATGCAGATTTTGCAGAATGCAAAATAGACAGGAAAAGCACTAGTGGAAGCTGCCAATTTCTTGGAGGCAGATTGGTTTCTTGGTTTAGCAAGAAACAAAAATCAATTTCCACATCAACTGCAAAAGCATAATCTATTGTTGCAGGAAGCTGTTGTGCACAGATTCTTTGGATGAAGAATCAGTTACTGGATTATGGGTTAGAATTTTCTAAAATACCTATTTACTGTAATAATCAAAGTGATATTGCTATGACAGGTAATCCAGTTCAACACTCAATGACAAAGCACATCAGCATTAGATACCATTTTATAAGGGAACATATGATGGAAGGTACAGTAAAATTGCATTTTGTTCCAACAGATCAACAACTAGCAGATATCTTCATAAAACCACAATGTGAAGCTACTTTTACAAGACTGGTAAATGAACTTGGAATGGTTTCAGGTTCTTTCTCTAAATCTACTTAGATTTTGTTCTCATGCATCAGACTTTATGATCAATGTTTACAGATTGTCTTATCTTCATGTAATCTGTGCTTAAATTATAATACATTAAATACTGATTATTATATGATGTGGATCTATATACTCTGATAGTGATTTGAATGTTCTGTGACTATTCAATCCAATGAGGATAACTGTGTTAGATGCTTACCTAGTAGTCTTTAACATACTAGAAATCCCATGTTTGAATTAGTTGTTTATTACTTTGTGTATCTAATTACTTTGTGTATCTTATTACTTTGTGTATCTTATTACTAAGTCACAAACTAGAGTCTTGTTTCTTATCTGTCAAATTATGTTGTCAGTAAATCTTAAGGATGAACCACATGCTTGATCAGCCTTACTTATCAAAAGAAAAGAAAAAAAAAAGAAAATTGAAGTAAGGTACTCCTTTGAGATCTAGAGTAAAAATATGGAAGGGAAGACCCAAGTGCATTACTGGTATTAAGTAATATGCATTAGAAAAGCAAATAAATTTTCTTGGTGACTTTTCACATTCTCTGATTACTGGAGAAATACTCTGATAATAGCATAAATTCTGATAAGCAGTTGTGACTCACTTACACTGAGAAGCCACTGTAAAAAAGGAATTTCAAAAGATGCATAAAATGAGCACAAACAGTTGAGGTGGATTCTTGCATAAATTTGTTCTATAGTAGACTTCATTATTAATGACAGATTTTAAGCACTTTTCTTAGTTATGCCTTATTTTTAAGATGTACTGAAGTCTATAAGACTTTAATCTTTATCTGATATTTTGCTAATGCACACACTATCACTCCATATGAATGATGAAAATTACTGTGGTGATTAAGTTGTTTTTGACAAACAGTTAAGTGTCATTTGCATAAATTCTGAGGACAAGTTCTGATGGAAGTTCTGATGATTAAACTCTGAAGAATCAAGTCAGTATTTGTATGAAGAAGCACTGAAACTGACATTCACTTTTTGAGTACAGAAGCCATGTTCTGATGACTGTTAAAATCTGATAATAGTCAAGTTCTGATATTAAATCCTGATGGAAACTCTGATGCTTATGTGGCGTTATTTAATTACTTGACTTATTTGTGGTAAATACTGAAACGGTCATATTTAATCTGATTATAATTAGGTGAGATAAAAATAGCCATAATCATTTAGTTAAGTGGGAAACGTGTTTGTCTTGAAAAACTGCATGTGCACGTTAATTATTGCTTATTTCTCATGCCCACTAACTCTTCTTTAACTATTTACTGGCTGACAGGTGTACAAGTGTATGTTTTACTTCTAAAAAGGACTGTTGAGTGGAGAGAGTATATATATGGGAGTTAAAAGAGTTTATAATCTTTTACCTACTTTTCTATTCTTAATCTCTCTTATTCTCTCTCTATCTCATATTCTCTGAAGCTATATTTTACACAGGCATTTTATCAAACACTTTGTATACACTCTATTTCTCTCACTTATTTCTTACAGAAATGGCACCAAAGGATTTGATTTTCAATGGAGCTAAGTTTGTTCCTAACAATTACTTAGCTATTCTGAGCAAGGATGAAGCCCCAACAGATATTCATTTCATCCAGGATTTCCTTGCTCACAGTGAGATAGGCTATGCTTTAACTCAACATGAAGCTATCTCAGGGACTCAAGTGCCGGAGTTCTGGAGGTCAGGCATGTATGATGATGGTGGTGCTCATGGGTCCCCAAGCATTATCTTTTCAACTGGGGAGAATGAATATGTGGTGACTGTGGCTACAGTTCGCCAAGCACTGCACTTGCCTGAGAACTGCAAATATTCAACAGTTGAGGCTCTTCAACAGCTGATGGCCAGTCTAGGCTATGAAAAGACACTGACAAAGCTGGGATAGTTGAAGAGACCCAACATAAGGAGGGAATGGAGCTTTTTCTTCGACTGCATCACAAGAGCCTTTGCCAACAAGTGCTCAAATTTTGATTTCATTCCTATCCTCAGTCAGCAAATTGGGTATGCTCTAATTACTCAAACTCATTTTGACTATGCTAGTGCTGTACTAGGTTTTATTGGTGATAGAATGAAAGAAGATAGGAATACAGTCTATTTTGCTAGATTCTGTCAGCTATTATATAGTTTTTGTTGCTCTGATGCACCACAACTTGCAAGTGAGTTGATCTCGCCATTTAAGCTAGCTAAGAGAGCTTTCACTGACTTATTATCCATTGATAATAAGAAAACTATTTTAAGACCCCTCTGAATTCCAATTTCAGTCAAACAGTTTCTAGTAAACTTTGATCCAGCCACATACACCTTCATATATCCTGATATCCAACCATCTCAACCTCAACCATCAGCACCTACCACCACTACACAAACACCTCAAACTTCTGAACCTGCATCAACTCAACCCACAATCAGAACTTACTTCCAACCATCAGCTCAATCCCAATAACAACAATAACAACAACCATCAGCACATACCATCAGACCTTCATCTTCCAAACCTAAGAGGGAAAAGTCTATTCCTCAACCTCCATAGAAGAGAAGAAAGATGATTCTCAGGGATGAATCTGACAGTAAGGAGGAAGCACATGTTCATGCATCAGAACCTGTGACTATTGAAGCTGAGACTGTGGATTCTCAGAAAGCAACTGCAGCTGAAGGTTCTGATACCTTGAAGAGAAAGAGAAATTTAAGTTCTGATGATGCAACTCCTTCATTGGCAAGGAGATTGAAGAAAATGAGGGCTAAGAGGCATTTGTCTAAGCCTCCATCAGAGAATACTGAAGAAGCTGAGGAAGGGGATCAGGAATCTCTGATCTCAAATCCAATTATGATTGAATCTATGCCACCTCCAGCTAAAGCCCAAGACACTGTTCCTGATACAGTGATCACTCCTACTATTTCTCCAGTCAGAGAAACAACAGTTGAAGATTCAGGATTAAGTCATGAAATTGACCTTCAAAGGCTGATTATACCAACTTTTTTATTTCTAGAAGCTCCAACTACAGAAGCTCAGCCAGCTCACGCAACACCAATCTTAAATGTTGATACTGAGATACCATCTACTCCAACAACACCAATTTTTGAGATAAATTCCGATGCTCAGAATTTAGATGAAGTTGTTCCGGAATCTCTAGTTGCTTCCCATACTCTAGTGTTGTCAGAACATACTTGATAGGGATAAATAAATCCTGATGGTGTAATTAAATATTACAGTAATTATATAAGATTTGGGCTGTTAGGCCCAATAAGAAGATGTATAATATTCAGACCAAAAAGGATAACACATTGATCAGGCCTGATGGACCAGATCAGGCCTGATGGAACAAAGAAGGCCCAAAACCCTGATCATTAATTAATTTCATAATTAATTAATAAGGGAGAAAAACAACTATTAAGATAAGTCCTAGTGGGGATATAAATCCCTGTAGATTGGCCTCCAAGGGACCTGATGGGATAAGGAATCAGCTTCCTACTCCCTAGGACTCCAAAGTCCATTCTAATTCAGAGACTTTCCCACCAAGTCTCCTAACCCAAGTCCAATTCAAGGACTCCCACATCTATATAAGGGGTCTCACCCCACAAATCAGAACTACATTTTTTGACTTGATCCTTGGCAATCAGCAAGGTACGTAGGCATCTTGTTAAGGCAAATTGAGTCACGAAACACAAGAGCAGTCAAATCGAGCCTCGAAGCTCACGTTCCTTAGTAATAAATACAGCAATCATATATCTTAGTTTTTAATCCATAACATTTGGTGCCGTCTGTGGGAAGCACAACAACAACCATGGCGAGAACATGGAGAACAATTAGAGCTCCAGAGGAAGGAACACCATCGGGGACAACCCTGGTGATTTCGTCAACCGTGGAGATACCCCCTCACTCAACTTATGCACCTACCCAAGGGGAAGCCCAGATCGGGGCAACTCAACCTCAGCCACAAGGGACGATTCCCCCGGCTATTCAAGGTACGAATCTCCAAGTTCAACAACTACATGCACCTGTGAACTCTCGACCCATTGGGTACGAGTATTCAACTGTTGTGACTACTAACCCCCCTTATGGAATGCCCCTTCACCCTGAGGTTGGAGGAAGTGGACATGCTAGACGGAGTGAAGCACGAGGGTGATCGCCCCCTACATACGAGGTTTGGCTCCTATCCCTGAGGATCAGGAATTTCCTGGTCCTTACACTGAGAGAGACTCTGAATCTTCGGATGATGAAGTAGCCCCAAGAAGGAGACGTGTTGGCAAAGAGGCGATGGCTGATGGAAGCTAACGTCCTCAAAGCACCCAAGGGACGAATCCCCAAGAAGTGCAGGAAAGGATCAGGACTCATGAGGCTGAGATTCAAAGGCTGAGGCGCGACTTGGAGGTGCACCAGACCACCAGACCCCCAGTACCTCCTAGGGGGAGAAATCCTCCTCCTGTCATAGACCTGGATGGTCCAGTACAGAGAAGGGTTGTTATCCCGAGGGCTGATCCAAGCAATCTTCTTCCCCTTGGAGATCCTGATGATCCTACTCCGCCCTTCACTGAAGAAATAATGAACGCCCATATCTCAAGAAAGTTCAAGATGCCAACTATCAAAACTTATGATGGCACAGGAGATCCCGCTAATTATGTTAGGACATTCTCTAATGCACTGCTGCTGCAGCCCGTGAATGACGCTATTACGTGTCGCGCCTTCCCCCAAACTGTAACACCCCCAGATCCGGGGTCGGGGATCCGGGTTGTCACGGTCTTTCTTTCCACAATATCACTTCACTTAATTAATAATAAATAACCTCATACTGTGACCCCACACTAACACACACCACAACCCGTTATAGTCTCAGAGATGAAATTGAAATAAGTACAAGTCTTTGAATCCACAATTTAAAATTATTACAACCCAAAATGATTACTTGATAAATTTACAGTTAATTGCCATTATCTGCCACCAGTTATAATTATACATAATTTGATTCTCAAAAGTAGATGGTCTGAACTACAATGGATCTACCTCTGCAGCTATAGCAGCTACAACATCATCGGGAAGACGCGGGGCGCTTCCCACGCGCTTGCGCTGGGTCTGCTGGAGTCTGGCCATCTCTCCTAACTGTTGTTGTGTGATGAAGAAATAAAGCAAGGGTGAGCAGCAAGCCCACCAAAATAATATGTATAATGATTTACAATATATGAGCCTACTCATAATACTCATGAAAGTCTTGGTCAAAAGAAATGAACCAAGTTTGATATCTTAATGCGATGAAGTCGCAAAATATTCAGTATATATACATATATACTTTTCAAAATATTGGAAGTCCTCTTCCATGCATAATATACACAAAGTCCCAGTGTATAACTGTATAAAAAAAATATCGTTGCAAGGTGATCTCATATATCTAACCTTGTTTCAACGTTTTTCTGAAAATCTTTGTCATTCCTAAGACAATTATTAATTAGATATAAGTTTAAAAGATGAGGTTACCAAATACCCCAATATACTTATATCTTTCCCAATACTACTTGAACTACCACCGTTCAAGTTATAATCAGTTTCAAAAGTTCATCACATAGATGAGACTACAAGACAAGATTTGAATAGATTCAATCTTTGAAATATTATTGAATGAAATAAAGTTACGAGATACTTTATTTAGTCTCGATATATATATCCACATATATATATCTCTTAAACATTTCCTGGAACCTCTGTTATGTAAAGTATGAACAGAGTTTGAAACATCCAATGAATTTTGGAAAGGAAAAGAATTTTGGCATAAACCCGATATCTCGCTGATCAGGCAAAGATACCAATAAGTAACCTTTTCTACTGTAGATGGATGAATTCCTCACCGGTCATCACCCTGGCCGCATTAGGACCTCGCGCTCGACCGTACCCCGGCCCCTCACGCGTTGATGGACTGCCACCCAGCCACTTACACAATAATAGACCGTACCCCGGCCTGTCGCTTATGCCGACTCAATGAGATGGGCTTACTTCCCGAACGTTGGGCAAGTAATCAATTCATTTACCAAATCTGCAACCTCGTTGCGAATATAAAATACACCACAGAGCCGGATTCCCCAGGTTTTGAGCGAGTATTTAAATCCCCTTTAAAAAGGAAGATCCTAAATATAAAAATGAGTTTTGGGATCCGCTCTGACTTTTAAAAATCATTTTGAAGACTCGAAAACACTTTAAAGAGTGTTTGGAGTAAGGCTGATTTAATGAAGTAAATCAGTCCCCAGAATATTAGAAAATATCTGAATATTATTAATTAAATACTATTCCCATAAAGAATAGTCTTTATAAAAATAATTGAAGTAGAAGTATTAAAATTTATACTTGAAACGAGTATTAATTAACCAAAGCTATACTTATATGAAAGTATTATCTTTATTTGAATAATCGAAAATAAGTTTGATTATTGACATCTTATTCTTTAATAAAATAAAGAATATATTACAGCACATTATCGGAGTCATAGATCCTCAAATGAATATTCAAATAATATTCATAATAATATAAAAGAGTCATAAGTCCTCGAATGAATATTCAAATAATATTCAGATAAATAAATAAAAGGAGTCATAAGCCCTCGAATAATATTCGAAATAATATTCAATAGTAAAATAAAGTTTCAAGTTATCGAATAAACCTTATTCGATTAATAGTTTGGAAAACTATAACCATATATATATAAATATATAAATATATATATATATATATATCCATATCCATATATATAAAATCTACTCGGGATCCTCGACTCCCGGTTTTTTGAAAATATTTTCACCTTTGGGTCCCTATACTAAGGGTATATGCAAGTTACCGCTATCCTCTAGCATAGGTATTATCAAATGAACCAACAGATATATATTTCAAGAATATGAAACAGGCATGCATATATACCATATCACATGCTACAATATATCGCAAAAGTTTGCTAATAACAATCATGCACTATCACAAGATAATGCATATACATATATTTACATCACAACAACAGTATAACGGGTAGAAAACTTGCCTGAGCGACTGGGGGTTACGAATGGCTCGGGACGAGTCTGGTAACCTATAAGCAACAAGTAAGTTGGAATTAAACCAAAGTCACTTGTAAATCTATACTTTAACTAACTTAGACTCTAACGCTCGTTTTGCGCTCACTGATTCGCTTAAGTCACTCGGGTACCCTCGGCTCCATCATTTTTAATAATTTAACCTTTAAGAGTTTTAAAGCGATTCCTTCGCGAGTGTCTTACCAACTGCCTAACACACTTACCATAAATGTTTCATACATTAATTAACCCTTTTTGGTCTTTAACCTATGTTTCAAAGTAAGGCGAGGGAAAAAGTTTCGTTCGCGAAACGCCGTTACTTGAAACGGTCGTTTCTCCTAAACCGTGCATCGGAATCGAACGTACTACATATCAAAACGAAGCTCGTAACATGAGCTATCTAAACATGGCAGTGGTCATAATCTAGCAGGGGGTCCTCGGGTCCTAATGTTATGCACAAAACAGTCTAAAGAAAATCGGACGTTACGACGGCTATGTTTACGCGATTACCAATATTTATACCACTCCAATTCTTTACCAATTCACTACAAACCACCCAACCATCATCAATACATCAAACACAACTTATATCAAGGCAAAGTCAGTCCATAATCTCAAGGTTTTCCAACTTATTCAACCACAAACATGATCTACTAACCATAACTTAAGATTCATTAACCATTAACCAAGATTCATATCCAAAATCACCACAAATCCAACCAAACTATCTAACATACATGGATCTTGCTATACATACATGGATATTTCTATATATACATTAATCCATCCATGAACTCATCAAAACTCAAAGTTCAAACTATAAGTTAAAGGTGAAAGTTGTTTATACCTCCTTGAAGCTTCCTAACACAACCCAAGAGCTTTGAATGCCTAAAAGAACCTTGATCCTTGCTTGTATAACCTTAATCTTTCATAAAAATTCAAGAAAACTAAAGTTATTTCTTGAAGGTTACTATTCACCATCTTCTTCCTTGATTTATTGGAAGAGATTGTGAAGGAATTAGGAGCTTAAACTTATAGCATATCCATATCTATGTACAAGGAAGCTTAGATAATTACCTTGTGATTTAACAATGCTTGGAACTTGATTTTTGAAATTCTTGCCCTTGAAAAAGATGAAAAGCCGAGAGCAAGATGATGAGAATGAAATGATTTTGTGTTTTTTGATTTGTTTGGCTTAGCTTGGTTGCTTTTTGTTTTGTTTTTGGTTAATTACCTTAATAACCTTATATTTGTGTGGTTATAAACCAACCACACCTCCTCCTTCCCTAGGTCATGCTTACATCACATTGCTATGTCATCCTCCCTTCCTTGTCCTCTTCTCATTGGTTGGGTGACATCACTTCCTCTAATCCATTTGCTTAACTTCCTAATTGTTTGCCTAATGACCGCTGATCTGTTATACGGTTCGCTTAACTTTCGTTTTCGTTTATCGTTTGAGGGATCATACCCGGGATCTTATTACTTAGGTTCCCTTAACCTTTCTCAATATATTATATTCCTTTTATGATCCTCTCCTATAATCCTTTAATTTAAATCCTTTTTATCCTGTTACCTTATACTCAATTCTCTCCGTATCTAGTGGATTTCCGGGAAAAATCAAAGTGTTCGGATTTGGATTCTGACGATCTTTACATACACTTATATCCCATATAAAGTACTAATAAAATCTCAGAATATCCATATCAGAACCCCTACATAGTGTGGCATGAAAAGTTTTCTCATTCAGCAAAAACACTATTCATAAGGGTTTCAAAAATTTTCCAAAAATTGGGGTTATTACACAAACCCTGTCGGGTATGGCTCAAAGGTGGTATAGTCGCTCGCCCCCAAACTCTATTGGGTTGTTCAGAAAATTAAGTCAGGCTTTTATTAAGCAATTCATCAGCGAGAGAGTTCATGAGAAAAGTTCAGCATCTCTTATGAGCATTGTGCAGGGAATAAAGGAATCCTTGAGGGACTACCTGAATCGTTTCACAAAGAAGGCTTTAAAAGTCCCAGACCTTGATGATAAGGTAGCCATGATAAGGATGAGTTTTTTAAGATGTCCTTGGCCAAACGTCCCCCTGAAAGCATGTTGCAACTCCAGGATAGGGCGGGGAAGTATATCAAGGTCGAAGAAAGCATGAGGAAGACTGTAGTGAGTAATGAGCCCACTGGAGGCAAGAAGCGGAAAACTGATCTGGAGTATATCGCTAAGGACAAGTATCCTAGAACCGAGCAAAACCCTGATTCAAACCCCAAGAAGGGAGGACCTGGGCAAAAGTTCACTGAATACGCTAAGCTGAATGCTCCTAGAAGCCAGATCCTGATGGAAATCGAAAAAGATCGAGATATTCGTTGGCCTAAGCCCTTGAAGGCTGATCCTGCCAAGCTAGATAAGAGCAAGTATTGCAGATTTCACAAAGATGTTGGTCATGACACCGATGAGTGTAGACAGCTGAAAGATGAAATAGAGTTCCTCATTTGAAAAGAAAGATTGAACAAATATACTGGAGAAGGAAGGGATAGGAATAACAATGGAAGGAAGAAGTTTGAAGATCGTAGGAGGGACCAAGACGATCAGGGGCGGAACCCCCAGCCTAGAGGACCGGTTACAAACACAATTTACGGAGGGCCGCGACCTCGAGGGCCTGTGATAAACACAATCTTTGGAGGACCAACTGTTGCTGGATTATCCGGAAACTCCAGAAAAGCATATACTAGAGAGGTTATGCATATTGTTGGAGAAGCCCCGAAGAGGGCCAGGACAGAAGTAACATTGGCTTTTGATGATGCTGACCTAGAGGGTATGAAATTTCCTCATGATGACCCGCTGGTCATAACACTGATAATAGGAAATAGCCCGGTCAAGAGAGTTCTTGTGGATAATGGTGCTTCAGTGGATATCTTGCTCCATGACGCCTTTCTAAGGATGGGATATAACGACTCCCAATTGACCCCAACCGACATGCCGATATATAGATTTACGGGAGTAGTTAGTCCTGTGGAAGGGATAATCAAGTTGCCAACCACCATAGGTCAGGAACCAAGGCAAGCAATGCAGATGTTGGACTTTGTGGTGGTAAAGGCTAGTTCAACTTATAATGCTATCATGGGAAGAACAGGGATACATGCCTTCAAGGTAGTCCCTTCCTCCTACCATTCAGTTATGAAATTTCCCACCCGGAATGGGATTGGAGAAGAGAGAGGAGATCAAAAAATGGCTAGAAGCTGTTATGTAGCCTCCCTGAGGGCAGATGGAGTTGGGGGACAGGTTCTTCCTATTGAAGATATGGATATCCGAGAGAATGATGAGAAAAGAGGAAAAAGCCAACAGAAGACTTAGTTTCGATTTCTTTAGCCCCCGAGAATCCTGAGAGGATGACTTTCATTGGAGCCACACTTGAGGAGCCCCTTAAAGGGAAGTTGGTGAGATTTTTGCAAGAAAATAGTGATGTATTTGCATGGTCAGCAGCTGATATGCCAGGCATAGACCCGGAGCTGATTACTCACAAGTTAAACGTGGACCCAAACCGGAAGACAGTGAAACAAAAGAAAAGAAACTTTGCCCCGGAAAGGCAAGAGGCTATAAAATAGGAAGTAGAGAAGCTCTTAGAGGCTGGTTTCATTGAGGAGATTCAATTTCCGGAATGGTTAGAAAACCCTGTAATGGTGAAGAAAGCCAATGGAAAGTGGAGGATGTGTATGGACTTCACTGATCTGAATGATGCATGCCCTAAAGACTGTTTTCCATTGCCAAGAATTGATACTTTGATTGATGCCACTGCTGGGCATGAGATGCTGAGCTTCATGGATGGATTTAGCGGATACAATCAGATTAAGATGCACAAGGATGACATTCCAAAGGTATCATTCATCACTGACTTTGGTGTTTATTGTTATCTTGTTATGGCATTTGGTCTTAAGAATGCAGGAGCCACCTATCAAAGGTTGGTAAATAAAATTTTTAAGGATCTTATTGGTAAGACTATGGAAGTCTATGTTGATGACATGTTAGTCAAGAGTATAGTAAAGACTGATCATATAACCCATTTGAGGGAAGATTTTGAGGTCCTGAGGTACCACAAGATGATGTTAAATCCTACAAAGTATGCTTTCGGAGTAGGATCTAGAAATTTTTTGGGATTGATGGTCTCCAAGAGAGGGATCGAGGCTAACCCCGATAAAATAAAGGCAATCCTGGATATGGAACCACCAAAAACTGTCAAGGATGTTCAGAAGCTCACAGGAAGGGTTGTTGCGCTGGGACGATTCATCTCCAAGTCAGGAGACAAATGCTTGTCATTCTTCAAGTCACTAAAGAACATCAAAGACTTTGTATAGAATGAGGAAAACCAGAAGGCATTCGAAGAATTAAAGAAGTATATGGCCCAGGCCCCATTGTTGGCCAAGCCAGCTTTGAATGAAGTTTTATTCTTGTACTTAGCCGTTTCAGAAAGTGCCTTGAGCGCTGTATTGGTTAAGGAGGAACTGAAAATCCAGAAACCCGTATACCATGTCAACAAAATTCTGCATGATGCTGAGTTGAATTATTCAACTATTGAGAAATTTGCTCTTGCCTTGGTGATGGCTTCAAGAAAGTTACGTCCCTACTTTCAGGCTCATCAAATTGAGGTGCTAACAAATCAGCCCCTGAGAAATATCATTCATAGTCCCAAGGCTAGTGGGAGGTTGATCAAGTGGGCAATAGAGCTGGGAGAATTCGACATTAAGTACAAGCCACGGACGGAAATAAAAGCCCAGGCATTAGCTGACTTCGTGTTGGAATGTACCATAACCACCCAAGAAGTCGGGGGGGCAGGGAGATACCATACCTCAAGACAAGGAAGTTGATAATAGGAACAAAGATTAGGACGATAAGGAGAAAGAATATTGGGTTCTCTATTTTGATGGAGCATCAAAAACAAACTCAAGTGGAGCAGGATTGGTTTTACAAAGCCCTGATGGGTTCTTGATTGAGTATGCCATGAAATTAGACTTTCCAACCACAAACAATGAGGCAGAATATGAAGCCCTGATAGCTGGCCTCGGCCTAGCAGGGACACTTAGAGTCAAAAACTTAAAGGTCCGTGGAGACTCAAAGCTGGTCATATCCCAGGTAAAAGGAGAATTTGAGGCAAGGGATGATACGATGTCTAAGTATGTCCGCCTAGTAAGGGCTGTTATGACCCAATTCAATGAATGCCATGTTGAGCACATTCCAAGGGAGGAAAATGCTAAAGCAGATGCATTATCAAAGTTTTCTTCATCTGAGATAGAAGAAAGTTCAGGAAGTGTGTACTTCCGCGTTTTGAAGACACGGAGCATAGATGTTAAGCTTGTAGCTCCTGTAGGCCTGGGGACATCATGGATAGATCCCATTAAGGCTCACATACAAACTGGTTGGTTGCCAAACGATGCTACTGAAGCACGAAAGTTAGTTGTTCGGGCATTAAGGTACTCTTTGATAGATGGGATTCTTTGCAAAAGATCTTTCGTGGTTCCTTGCTTAAGGTGTCTCAGGCCCGATGAGGCACGCTTAGCTCTTGAAGAAGTACATAAAGGTATTTGTGGGCAACACTTGGGGGGCAGGGCCTTGGCTCATAAGATAACCCGTTTAGGCTTCTATTGGCCGGAAATGATGGTTGATGCCAAAGAATATGTGAAGAAGTGTGACCGCTGTTAGAAGCATGCACCGGTTGTTAGACTTCCCCCTGAGATGCTGATCTCTATCAACTCGCCCATCCCCTTTGTTATGTGGGGAATGGATATTCTGGGACCTTTCCCCATGGCCACGGTACAAAGGAAGTTCCTGATTGTAGCCATTGATTATTTCACTAAGTGGATTGAAGCCAAGCCCTTGGCCAAAATCACAACTAAGCAGGTTGCACAATTCCTGTGGGAAAATATTATGTGCCGGTATGGAATTCCACGTATCCTGGTCACCGAAAATGGAACACAATTCAACAACGAGGAATTCAAGAAGTACTGTGAAGAAAATGAAATTGAGTTACGGTTCACCTCTGTGGCTCACCCACAAGCCAATGGGCAAGCAGAGGTAGCAAATCGAATAATCCTGGATGGACTAGAGAAGAGGATCGAGAAATCGAGAAATAATTGGGTGGATGAGATACTCCCAATACTATGGGCCTATAGGACTACTTGTAGAATCACGACTGGAGCAACTCCCTTCATGTTAGCATATGGGGCAGAAGCAGTTGTTCCCGTGGAGATATCACATTCCTCTCCCAGGATTCAAGCTTTCAATGCTGAGGAGAATGAGGAAGGACAAAGGTTAGCCCTGAATTTAATTGATGAAGTGCGAGATGAGGCACATGCGAAGATAGTGGAATATCAGAAAAAGGCTTCATTCTACTACAACCTAAGGGTTAAAGAAAGGTTCTTCAAACAAGGTGACCTAGTCTTGAGGAAGATAGAAGCTTCAGGTGTAGGACAGAAAGGGAAGTTTGCCCCAAATTGGGAAGGGCCATACAAAGTCAAGAGCGTTCAAGGTAGAGGAACCTACAAGCTAGAGACTATGGATGATTTTGAAGTCCCGAGAACTTGGCATGCACAAAACCTGAAGGTTTACTATGTGTAGGGCAACTGAATATGATTCTCACTTGTCAAGATGACAAGTAGGTTGAAAAGCACCTTAAAGCTTTGCTTGCTTAGGATTTATATGTTCTAGTTTTATTTTGAGGTTTATTAAGACTCGTGTAAGGGATGAATCCCAAACAATTTATGAAAATTCATTAAGTTTTCGAAATATGTTTGAATCTCTATGGCAAGGCAAGTAAAACCAAATGTATGAAATGCAAGCATAAAATCCGATAAATAAAATAGATCAAATAAATATTACAAGAGTTTGATAAATAAAGTCTCGAAAATAAGATAAAGTAAACAAGCCACGCAGGGTTGGAAAAGCTCTAAGGAGCTGAGGTGCCCTCGGCATCCATATCTCCATCCCCTCCGCTCTCACAAGATGTCTCTATCGTCTCGGAGGAGGAGAAAGAGCTGTCATCCTCAGCAGGTCTGGAAGAAGACTCGGGAGGAGGAAGAAGCGGGTCCTGAGGGACGTGATCCGAGACAACTACTCGAGTACGAAACCTCTATAGCAAAGCCTCGTCATCAGGGCAGACATAGTCCGTCGGGTTAATATCAGGACAAGCCTTGTTCACGGTCCCAAGGGCCGTGTCCCAACCAGTCCTAAAAAACCCGGAGAAGACTGAGTCATCCCTAATCCTCATGGACTGGGCAAACTCCTCCGAGTCCAGGTAGTTATCTATAGCTTTATCCTTCTCTGCCCGAAGTACCACCAGCTCAGCGTTAGATTCTCCGAGTTCCTCCTCCTTGTGCTTGAACTTTTTCTCTAGAGCAGCATACTTCTTCTGCTGCCTCCTGAGGGCATTATCGGCCTTGTCAGAAGCCCGCTTCCATGACTCGGCTTGCTTCACAGTGCCTTAAAAATAGGCGTTAGACTGAAATAAAACAATTTACAAAATGTAAGGCAAGAAAATGCTACAAGTAAGATAGATAAGTTCAAAAAAAGAAGGAAGGGGGGCATACCGAAGCCAGAGACTGAGCTCCCATGAGCTTTATCCTCTCAAGATCAGGGGTGGCGACCATATCAGTAAAATCCTTGGGAGTCACACCATGATAGGACCAATCCCAGGCATGCTTGGTGGATCCCACCACGGTATCTCCTCGGCGGAATCCCCAGAGAGGCTGGAAGGCGCCTGTAGCAGCAGCAGCAGGAGTAGCAGCAGTAATAGGAGCACTGTGGCCCTCAGCTCCCTCAGTTGAAGCCTCCCCCATAGGCTCCTTGTGTTTCCTCAAGAAGATAGGCTCCGTGGCCTTTCCTCAAGTGTCTTGGCCTGCAAGGCGAGCTTTTTTCATTCTAGCAGTCTCTTCAACAGGAGGTACATTGTCCTCGTTGATCTCCTTAGCAGTTGCAAAACAAGACAAAAAACAAAATAAGTGGTGTTAATAATGCATGAAATGAAATAAAATTGAGAAGGGAAGAAAAATACCCTGTTGAGAAACAGAGGATAGTCCCACATGAATAAGGGATAACTCCTCTAAGAGAATCCAGCTGGTAGTAGTGCCGCCATCCCGAGTAAGCTCAATATAAATAATAGTTTCCTCAGGAGTTAAGTGAATGGATTTGAGGCTACCATCACTAACCTTCCCGAAGGAAGATCTGAAGAGTGTGCCCCAGTCGCCATTCTCCCAACGTAACTCGACGAAACTATTCCTCCAATTTTGGTTGTTATCGGGAATGGAGGCGCTGTTAAAGATATGCTTACATTTGGGCCTTTGCTTAACATAGACCCAACCACAAATACTAGAAGAGCTGTTATAACACTGAAAAACCTTCCTCAAAACAGCTACAGAAAGAGGAAAACCTTCCCTAAGGCAACAAACCATAAAACATAAAATGTTCCTCCAAGCGTTTGGAGGAAGCTGACATGGGTTTATTTGTAAATCAGCTAGAAGGTGAAGAATGAAGGGATGAAAAGGAAACCTAAGCCCAGCATTAAGGGCAACTGTATAAATAAAAAGAGTGTCGGGTTTCCAGTGGCAAGTACGGTCACCACCAGAAATTGGAACTAATCTAAGAGGAGGAAGGACGTTATAACGTGCATTTAGTTTATCGAAATCAATGTTGTGCCAAGTGTTACAATGATTAAAAGAATCGAGATGTGCAGTAGAGGGATATTCATCCCCCCTAGTGTTAATCATATCGATTAAAGACATGTATGAAGAACGGATCTCGATATCCTTACCTCGTTTTGAAGTCGAGGCTATCTTGGCCGCCCTCTCGAAATTCTTGTCAGCCATTAGTAAAGCTGGGAAAAACCTGGAAACCTTGGAAGGAAAGTTGGCTGGAAAACTAAAGGAAGAGAAGTGGTTGAGAATTGAAGATTGTGTGAAGAGGTGAAATGAGAGGTGTGAGGAAATCACACTATCATCCCACCTTTATATAGGCAAGAAGGAGGTGATTTGGACCTTGAAAAGCCCATTTGGGCCCAAAAATGAGAAGGTTATGGAATTATCCAGGAAATTCCTGGAAAAATCAAGAGAAAAACTTGAATTTTTGAAGATTCTGGAAGAATCCAGAAAAACCTTAGAAGAGTTTGGAATTTGGGCTCAGAAATGAGGCCCAATTCTAGAAAAATCTTGAAAAACCCAAGGCCCAGTACCAAGGCCCAAAAACAAAAAGCCCTGTTTGAGGCCCAAATGATTTTTAAGAAAAAGAGGGTGGAAAAGGAGCCCAGTTAAAAACAATGGGCCAATTGCAAAACCTAGATGGACCTGGAAAAATGGGCCCAAAATTTTGTTATTAAAGCCCAGAAAAGAGAAGAAGGCTGCTAAAAATAGGCCCAAAAAACGGGTTAGCCCAAAGAAAATCCAGCCCAGATTTAAGGGCCCAAATCCAAATTACAAATATATATATGCAAAAATTTAATCTATTCAAGACCCATTCGACCAGGAAATATAAGGAAATCCTGATCGAAGCTCCTGAGGTCGAAATCCTATCGATCAGGGCTAAAAACAGCCTTAATTCGACCAAAATTGAGATCCATTCGACCAGGAAATATCAGGAAATCCTGATCGAAGCTCCTGAGGTCGAAATCCTGTTGATCAAGGCTAAAAAACAGGTTTAATTCGACCAGAATTTAGACCCATTCGACCAAGAAACACGAAGGATTCCTGATCGAAATAAGGTCGAAATTCTGTCGACCTGGACAACTAAGGAAAGTTAATTCGGTCAAAATTAGGGTTCCTGACTGAAAATCCTGATCGAAATTAATTTCCTACTCGAAGATTTCTGCTCAAAAAAAAAGGGGAAAAAATCCTGGCCGAAATTCGACCAAGATTCTTGCTCGAACCCATCCTCCTCGAAATGCCTTCGACCAGGGCAGAAAGAAGGATAATTCGACCAGGATCCTGGTCGAATAGGATTCCTGGTCGAAATATGTATAAAAAAAAGAGAGAAAAAGAAAGAAAAAAGGAAAAAGGGGGAAGAAAAAGAAGAAAAATTCCTGGAAAATTGCAGAAAATTAAGGAAATTCCTTAAAATATTTTCTGAAAAATGTTAATATTTTCAAAATTAAGGAATAAATCCAGAAAATTAAGGATAAATCCCAGAAATTAAGGGAAAAATCCAGAGAGTTAAGGATAAATCCCAGAAATTAAGGGAAAAATCCAGAAAATTAAGGATAAATCCCATAAATTAAGGGAAAAATCCAGAAAATTAAGGATAAATCCCAGAATTAAGGGAAAAATCCAGAAAATTTAGGATAAATCCCAGAAATTAGGAGAAAAATCCAGAAAATTAAGGATAAATCCCAGAATTAAGGGAAAAATCCAGAAAATTAAGGAAAAATCCCAGAATTAAGGGAAAAACTCCTGGAAATTAAGGAAAAATCCCAGAATATAGGGAAAAATTCCTGAAAATTAAGATAATTCCTGAATAAAAGGAATAAAAGAAAATCGTTGTAAATGTGTAGGTCGCTCCATACTTTACGTAAAAATGACACCCTGGAAGGGAATGAAAAGAACTTAACTTCTGCGAAACCTAGTCACTGTTTCCCAAAGTTTGGGGGGCAAATGACAGGGATAAATAAATCCTGATGGTGTAATTAAATATTACAGTAATTATACAAGATTTGGGCTGTTAGGCCCAATAAGAAGATGTATGATATTGAGACCAAAAAGGTTAACACATTGATTAGGCCTGATGGACCAGATCAGGCCTGATGGAACAAAGAAGACCCAAAACCCTGATTATTAATTAATTTCGTAATTAATTAATAAGGGAGAAAAACAGCTATTAAGATAAGCCCTAGTGGGGATATAAATCCCTATAGATTGGCCTCCAAGGGACCTGATGGGATAAGGAATCAGCTTCCTACTCCCTAGGACTCCAAAGTTCATTCTAATTCAGAGACTTGCCCACCAAGTCTCCTAACCCAAGTCCAATTCAAGGACTCCCACATATATATAAGGGGTCTCACCCCACAAATCAGAACTACGTTTTTTGACTTGATCCTTGGCAATCAGCAAGGTAATTAGGCATCTTGTTAAGGCAGATTGAGTCATGAAACACAAGAGCAGTCAAATCGAGCCTCGAAGCTCACGTTCCTTAGTAATAAATACAACAATCATATATCTTAGTTTTTAATCCATAACAACACTGAGTCTTCTTCAAGTTCTGAAGACAGCGTTTCTGTTAACACTCCAACTCCAATTTTGGGAAAGGAAGCATTGGTTAAGAAATTTGTTGAGGAAGCTGCACCTGTACCTTGGAAGAAACTCACAGGGAAGTTTAGTGGACCAAGAAGTGGAATGACATTGATTTCATTCCAAGCTCCAAGGTATTGCAAGACGACATTGCTAAGGCTGATGAGCTAATGACTAGTACTAATTTCAAGACTCAACTTAAAATCACAGCTCTAACTACAAGAAGCCTTCAAGGTCTACAATCTGAAACTCAAGCAAAGGTTGATAAACTACAAGAATCAGCTACTAAGCTAGATATGCAGATCAAGCTTGACAAGACAAGAATTATCAGACCTATACTTGAGAAAGTAGAAGCAATTGAGAAAGCTCAAGAGAAGCAACAAGCCCAAATCTCTGAGGTCCTGGCTAATCAAGCTTCTCAACAGGCTCAATTGAATGATATTAATCTTCAGTGGAACTTCTTCTCTCACTCTTACTATCAGATAATGCCAAAAAGGGGGAGAAGATAATTAAGTCCAAATGCTCAAATGATCAAATACTGAAGAAGAAAGATGATGAAGCTGATGACCAGGGAAACCCTAGCAAGGGTAGAGGTCAAGTTCAAGTTAAAGGGCAAAGCAGCAAAGTGAAGCTAATTACTGATGCAAGCAGATCTTCTATTCAAAAGAAGACAAGTTCTGATGCTGCTTAAACTCAAAATCTGATAGCAAGTGATGATTCTCAAAATCTGATATCAAGTTCTAATGAGCAAAGTCTAATGATAAAGCCTGATGTTCTGATACAAGGTGGAAGTCAAGACTCACAAAAGTTCATGCAAACTCTGAAGCTCATGGGAAAGCAGACTACCGTCTACTACAAGGATCCCAAGATTCAGACACTTGATGAGGAAATTTCTAGAAGATTATTTCTGAAGCACAATCCAAGAATGGATTTAGATAATCTCAAGGAGGAAGAAGCTAGATTTAAAGTTGAAAAGACAAATCTAAAGCCAAAAGCTTCTGTTGCAAAGAAACCTCCAAGGCCTAAGGAAAAAGGCATTGTGATCAGGGAAAAGTCAAATACTGAGGCATCAAAGCCCAAAATAAGATCACAATCTGAGATTGATCCCAAAGACAAAGGGAAAAGAAAATTTGATGAACCAACCAAGCCACTGGAAATGAAAATTCCTCAAATCCTGATAAAACCAGTGTGCAAAATGGTTTAAGTTATTGATGATACTCTTGATGAAGATGAAGATGTTCAAACTCTGAAAAGAAGGAAGATTACTGAAGAATCCAAAACAACCTTTGACAAGGCTCAAGTTGTTCAGAGTGAAGAACAGCAAGCTACAACAGTAACACAAGTTATGATAAAGTCATCAAGATATCAACCTCTGACAGTGCTCAAGTTGATTTAGACAAGATGGAAGTAGCTGACAAGAAGAAACTTATGTGGAAAAATGTTAAACCATCAGATCCAGAGAGAAGCCAATTGTTATCTGATTTCATGGCTGTTGGATTGAAAGCCAGAGAAGCAAGAGACAGAGCAGGGCTAGGTTCTGATGAAACTAAGATAAATACAGGAGTGGAAGTGCTTACTAGAGATCCATTTATATTAACTGACCAACCTCTTGAAGATGTTACACAGAAACACCTTGATATGGTTATCTCTGTTCAAGTGGTACTGGATGCTCATGACAAGCACAATGTCAAGGAAAATCTGATTCTTTTTCTTGAAGATGGAAGGACATATCAGATGTCAGAATCAGATGTGCTAAACAAATCACTGAAAGAACTTCAATTCTTTCATTACCTTTTAGAGGTAAAGTCCGATGTTACCAGATATTGGTCAAAATTCTTAATGCAGACCATAAGGGACAAAGCTAGAATCTCTGTATCAAAGATTGAAGAATTTGTTCCCAAAATTATTGAAGATGATGGAAGAGAAATCCCAATGAAGAAGAATTCTGCTACCTTAGAGATAATTCTGAAGGGAAAATGTTTGTTCTATAATGAAGACTAATCTCATCCCAGAGTAATCAGACTAGATGATGGTTTAGAAAGAAACCATATCTCTACTTTAAGGACTGTAATCTACCAGATTGGAAGTCAGAATGAAGAGATGAAGCAAGTCAATACTACACTCTCTCAAGTCTTGAGGATCAAAGAAGAAAAGCTGATATCAAACTTTATCAAGAATTATTTTGGATTCAGATTGACTAAGTGATATTGGTAAAAGCTACAAGGACTCTAAGTTGTAGTTAGTTATCTAGTTAAACTCTTATATACATTTGTACTTAAATGTTTTTGACATCATCAAATCTATTAACTTGTATATTTTGCATAATTTATAAGTTGGGGGAGATTGTTAGATATATTTGAGATGTCATGTCTAATATGATTTGTGTTTAGTTTTCAGAACTTAACAACAGGACAAATCAGGACTTACTGAAATCAGGACTTACTGGAAGTCAGAACTTAATATCAGAACTTAAGGTCATATCAGAACTTAAGTGCGGGAAGACTTACTGATAAGGAAGGAAGCTGATTTATAGTAGAAGATCAAGACTAAATCAAAAGAAGATATGCATGGAAAGAGTTAGAAGACTGGAAGACTTGTAGAAGATATCTGATTGATATATTTTAGGAGACATAATTGTTTTCCATATCAATTAGAAGTTATCTTGTAACTGTGTACTATATAAACATAGACTTAAGGTTTACACTATATGTGTTATCATTATCGAGAAGATTATACATTGTAACCTAGCAGCTCTTAGTGATATTTGTTCATCACTGAGAGAGAACACCAGTTCTTATTGTAACATAGTTTATTCAATATACCTGATCTTTGTTACATACTTGTGTTAAATCGATTTAATTGTATAAACACTGTATTCAACCCCCTTCTACAGTGTTGTGTGACCTAACAAACTCATAAGCTTCATTATAGCTTTTAGCCCATAGGGCTCCACCAGATGCTGCATCGAGCATAGGTCTAGATTGTGCACCTAAACCATTGTAGAAATAGTTGATAATCATCCAATCAGGCATGCCATGGTGTGGACATTTCCTTAGCATCTCCTTATATCAATCCCAAGCCTCACACAGAGTTTCACCAGTTTGTTGAGCAAACTTAGTAAGAGCATTCATGATTGCAGCAGTCTTCGCCATAGGAAAGAATTTAGTGAGAAACTTTTGAGCAAGATCCTCCTATCTGGTGATAGACCCTGGTGGTAGAGAATGTAACCAGCACTTCGCTTTATCCCTCAAAGAGAATGGGAATAGTCATAGTTTGATAGCATCTTCAAACACATCGTTGAACTTGAAAGTGTCGCAGATTTTGATGAAATCCCCGATATGCAAGTTGGGGTTTTCTGAAGGAGAACCCTCAAACTGAACTAAGTTCTGTATCATATGAATCGTGCTTGACTTGATCTCAAAAATGTTAGCGGTGATGGCTGGTCTGATGATGCTTGACTAAATATCATTGATCTTAGGCTTAGAATAGTCCATCAAAG
Organism: Apium graveolens; assembly: GCF_009905375.1. NCBI lineage: Eukaryota > Viridiplantae > Streptophyta > Magnoliopsida > Apiales > Apiaceae > Apium > Apium graveolens. The sequence continues at coordinate 51,342,834 of NC_133647.1, read as the reverse complement.
CCTTAGTATTATCTGATTGATCTCCCATCTCTAACAAAGGTGGTTCTTCGATCTTCTCTTCTTCTACTACTTTCTCTACATCCACAAAATCTTCCCTTCGATCCTCTACAACTTCTTCCTCATCTTTATCCAGAATTTTCCTACGAGCTTGCGAATGCGTATGCATACACGATCGCTAGAGTACCTGAAACACGACAAGAGAAAGATTAGGTAAGTAACAATGTCCGAGTCAATGAACTTTAATGATCACTGAAGACAAACACATAAACTAAAAGTTAACACTGCAGTCCCCGGCAACGGTGCTAAAAACTTGTTAGGGCTAAACACGCGCTAATATTCATGCAAGTATACACGATCGCAAGTAATATAGAATTATTCTAGTTCGTTCCCACAGAGACTGGCTTTTATTAACTATGTAATTTATGCACTTATGCACCGATTATATGGTTACTATCCAATGCTAAGATGATAACAATTTGGGGTTTTGATTATACTACGAATTAAACTAACAATTATAACTAAGAGAATAAAATAGAGTTGTATATTATATGAGACAAACATGGGATTCTAAATTCATTAAATACTTCATTCAATAGCCTTATTGATCTTAACCTTAGCATGCAATGGTGATGATACTAATCAGATAACACGAAACTGTTAAAGGCCAACTTTTGTTGCACGAATAACATACTACCAGACATCCATAAAAGAGATAGAAGGTGAATAGACACCAATTATATTGAGACCCTATATGTCTATAGAATTTGACAACATAATGGCTTGATGCACAAGTTATCTGTCATGATTACATAGGGCAAGTAAGATGATTAAAATTACCTACAAATCATGCATAATAATAACACATGAACCTATGCTAGCATGGCAAGTTCTAAATCCTTAAATTCACTGTCGCTTCATTAAAGATTAACACGCTATCTTTTAAGTTCGTGATGCTCATAAGACGAATAAGTACAACCAATACTAGGTTATCATACAATCACCACACACTAAGGTATCGAAACAATTTAACTAAAGAAATCCATAAATAAATCCGCTAGAACCCCACGATAACGATTAGCCCATAATCGGACTCATCATTAATGTGGGTTCCGATGAAAGTATGGTATAATAAACATAGTCTTTATACTGAATAAATAATAAAACTAAGTACGAAACAAGAGTAAGGTTCACGAATAAGAAAACTAGCATCCAAGTTACAACATAGAAGAAAGAATCAAGAGTATAAACTAAATCTTCTTCGCCTTCGTTGAATCGTGCTAAAACGGTCTTCTTACGCCTTCTCCTTGTGCTATGGTACGTCCCTCTTAGGAAAATGTCCTTTATTTAAGTATATATAGCAGCCCATGCAAATTAGAAGTCTTCCAATTAGATATCAATTAGAATCAGGATTCTTGCATCCCGACCCGGCGCGGCCGCACGCTACATCAGCGCGGGCGCGCTGGCTTTCTGCTGTTTGGGCGCGGCCGCGCGCTAGACCAGCATGGGCGCACCGTGCTTCTGGAAAAACTTCTTGTTTTCTTTAATTCTTGCTGCAATTGAGTTGGCTTCCCAAGCTTTATTCCTTTGACACCATCCTAACACCATATTAGCACCAAAACAATGCTAATTCACCTGATTCCTGGATTAATGCATGAAATACAAAAACACTTGAAAACACATTAAAATACCAACAACTTGAGTATAAATGCATCAATTTAAAGCTTATTAGAGCATTATAAAGTGTCATAAATGCCACTCAACAAGCACCTCTAGTGTTTCGTAGGAAAATCTTAAAACTTTTAAGTGAATATAAGTATATATATAATCGTATAAGATTTAAGTGACTTCCCTTACTAGCATCTTCAGTGTTTCGTGGGGAAAACTTATATTGTATTATATATATATACAAAAATAAATTGTTCTAATTTAATTTAAACCCTGCTCTTATATTTTGTGATATATTGTGTTTAAATTACGCACCTTTTATTTTCTCTGCCAAATATATTATAAGTGTAAATAGTTAAATAATAATTATAACGCTCTCGATTTTCAAAAGTCTACACACAACTATATTAAACGAGAAGTTGTTTTTATCAAATATCTTAAAAATATAACGCTTCACTAAGGACTTGATACATTTATTACTTCGGAAATAAGATTTATTATCTAAAATGAAGTAATATCAAGTATACTTTGACTTTTATATTAGTCAAAAGAAAGTATACATTTATAAAGCCTTAAGTTAAAATACTTAAAGGACTTAACATTTATTACTCCCGCACTTCACTTTATCTACTTCGAGTAATAATTAATATACTTTGATTAAAACGTAATATTCAACGAAAAGTTTACATTAATATTCTTTTAAGAATATTCGAATATCATCTGGTCTAGTTAAGTATTTTACTAGTCCAAACTTTTTTATGTAACGGGTATTGTTTCGTAGATATTGTCTTCTTCATTTTGCATTGAGGTGAAGTATAGTGAGGTTATTTTCGTTCTAAGACCCAAGTCCTAGACGTACTAACGGGGAGTTAGTAGTCTTTATACTGTGAGGAAGAGGAAAGACCCAAGACCAACTACTAAGATCCAAGATCGGAAAAAGCCTAGAAGGACAAAGACTACACCAAGGGTTTTACATCAACTTTGAAGAAATAACGGGGAGTTATGTCTAAGATAGGTTGTGTAGGTTTACACATTTCTTTTGAGGTGGTAACCCAGAGTTACGCACCAAGACAGATATTTGTGGGGTTGTAAAGACTTCTCCGCCTACGTAAGGAGCAAGGTTATTTTAAGGGAAAAACTCGAGTCCGGGAGAGGATCTCGGGGACTGGACATAGGGGTGAGCGAATCTATTAGAGGTTGCGCCATCGCGAACCAGGATAAATCTCACGTGTGGTATTTTCTTCCTTGTCTTTTTATTTCCGCATGTATAATCTGCATAACTAATCGGTAAAATATTTAAAATGGGATAAATATTTTTAAAATGTCATAATAATTTTTTAATTGGTAATTAAGCTATTCAACCCCCTTCTAGCTTAAAATTACCCTTTTCTGGGACCTAACAATTGGTATCAGAGCAGTGCTTTTTTTAACGTGTTTGTTAAGTGATTTGCAGATTTACAGGCATAATAAAAAGTTATCCGAGATGGCGTATCTAAATACCATTGGTTGTGGTGAAGGTCTATCTAGGTCTCGCCCTCCTCTATTTGACGGCACCAACTTTGCAATATGGAAAATGAGGTTTCGCATCTATGGTAGATCTCAAGGAGTTAGAGTTTGGATGGCTATAGAAGATGGAGTTATCATTCCTACCAAAATGGTTGATGACATTATCATCGAAAAGAAGGTTAGTGAATACAACGCAACAGAGGAAGAAAGAATGAATATAACTGCTAAGGCAGAAATGGTACTCACAAGTGCACTTGCTGAAAAAGAATATAAAAGAGAAATAATTGCAAGTTATCATAAGAAATGTGGGATAAATTAGTGGTTACCTACGAAGGAGCCACTGATATAAAAGATTCTCGAAGGGACACTTTGATTCAAGAATACGAGAACTTTAAACTCCAAGAGGGCGAAAATATCATCAACTTGGAAACTAGATTTACTCGCATTGTTGATGAATTATCACAACTCGAAAAGAGTTACACATAAAATTAAAAGAACCGAAGAGTTCTCAAATCATTACCTCCAAGTTGGAAGGTTAAAGTAACTACAATCAAATAGATGCACAATGTGATGGTCTCAACCTCGGGGTCAGGGGTAACATCACTTAAATACAACAAACCACAAAATATAAACTACTAATTAAACTTTAATATATAAACATGACCCCAAACCAAGATATGATACAGGTTCAAGTATTATTTAGGTTACAAAACCAAAACTACTTATTCAACAAGATCGACACTCTAACCTATTATAGCAACTCATCGGACCTCATGGTCTGATACAAACTACCTCGGAGGAGCCAGGTCCTGAAGGGGCTGAGACTCAGTTCTGCCAGGGTCGGATGGGTCTTCTAGACATCTGCAATATAAATATACAAATCCAGCTGCAAGGGTGAGCAATCAATTGCTCAACAGTACCACTATATGAATAACAATTAAAGCAATTTATATAAAACAGTTATAGAAACAGAAATCATAACTCTTTTACGAAAATCAGTAAAATAGGTATAAACTGGATATCAATAACTAGCATGCTCTATAAAACGTATCATCAGTTGTGTGTTGTGTGAATACCAGGGTTAAATTTTAGCATGCCTTTTTCATTTATAAGTCCATTGTTCCATTACAGGAATTTTTAAATCATCTGTTCCGTTACGGGAACCACTAAATCCAATATCAAATATATAATTACACGAATCCTAGGGACAGCTGATCAGTCTATCCCACCACAAACCTATTACGGAACTCAAAGACTAGCTATGTCTCCATCACGCTGGACAAAGCGGTTCAAATAGGGCACGCAACCGACATAGCCACTTACGCAAACCCACCGGGCCATTACTGGCCTCTTACGCCACCATCCAATATCTGATCCATTTTATCCAGTTTCTAAAACCACTTACACCTACCTCTTTTAAAGTAATTATACCATAACACATTTTCCAAACGTTTTAAATTTTATTACTCATAATCTAGAGATAGGCATTTTTCAGAAGTTAATTTTCCCTCAAAACAAAAGTTAATAAAACATTTCTAACACAGGAGATACGTAACTTAAAGTATTTTATTCCAGTACGTAAATTAAATCACTAATTATTCGTATATACTGAACTGTAAAAGATTGGTTCAAGGGTACTTGCCTTGTGAAGCTTTTTGCTAAACCTAGCTCGACTTTACTGACTTTAATTCAGGAGTCCTTCGACTTGAACCTACAGAATTGAAATAACCTAGGTTATTCGATCATTTATGCTTGACATATCCTCGCTAAACACTTTACCCGAATGATAAAAATCCCCGACTCGTACTTATATATATTAATATAGTACAGGTAACAATCAAGGTGTATTTAATATTTATTTACAAATATACACGCTCGAACTGTATTCCCGAATATAAACATATAATTTCTTCGAATATTGGACAGCATCTCTACTAAATATTAACATACCAATCGATATTATATCGACATTCAAAAAATTACAAACGCTCCCTATAATAATCATCCAACCAAGATTACCAACAACCACACATTTAAAATCGAAATAAAATATAAGTCTTGGATTTGTTAAATTTGGATATTTTTTGACTCTTTAAAAAAAATACACCCATTACTTTAAAGAAAGCCCCGATATAATCCTATCGAATATATATCCAAATAATTTGATTGACTCGATTTCACAATATGAAGAACCACCGAATAAACCAAGAATTCGAATCAGGACTACATAAAATAATTATTCCAACAAGAACTGGAAATCAGAAGCCTCCACCACGACCACCGGCTCGCTGGGTTAACCGCCGGTGGTCGACCGACCTCCGATCAACCCCAAATCGCGGGTGTTGATCGAGGTTGAGTCCCCAGACTCCTTTGAATCCTTATATCAAATACATAACAATACTAACTCCACTTTCTAGTATCACACGACGAATTAATCATAAAAAAATCGGATTATACATGTGTATATATATATGTATCTATACCTGATTGAGAGCTGATTTTTTTCAGAGGGGTGTTTAGATTAAAAGTGGAAGAAAAAAAAAGAAAAAGAAAGAAAGGAGAGAAGGAGGCGGAGCAGAGTTACTGGAGTGCGGGAGGGAAGCAGTGACGGGAAGGAATAGTCGGGGGGGCTGTGAGAATAAGAAAAGAAAATGTTTTTTTACTGAATTATACTAAAAAAAATTTGTTTAATAATAAACTGAAATTAAGGAAATGGACACGTGTGGAGAGCATGGAAACTAATTGAACATGTATCAATTACCTAGCCTGAGAAACAAACACGTATTAGTAGGGATAATTATGGATTTTTGTAGCCTGGTTTTACCCCGCAATTTGATATTAACAGATAAACTTGTGGTTGAAAGTAATCAAAAAATTCACCAAACAAATTTTAAAATTTGCAGAATAATAAAATATTACTAAAATAAAAGTTTCATAATTTTTAAATCATGTTTGAAACGCCACTCGTTCCCGCATTTAACAATTTAAAGAACAAACGCGCAGATGAATTTAGTTCCAAAACTTTTCAAAATAATTTTAAAATTCTCAGAATATTAAAAACTTACTAAAATATGAGTTCCGTAATTTTTGAAGCATTCTGGAATTACATACCGATTTTACAGATAAATACCATTAGAAAATCATTTAAAGGTAAATAATTATTAAAATATTGATTTCTAAATTTTTATAAAATCCCAAAAATAATTTTTGAAATTATAAAGCCATAAAAACAATTTTAGAGATAATCCAAATATTTATGCAATTAATTTACCATAATTCCAATTTTAAAAGTGAAAATAAATCAATACCACTGAAATATCAATTACACAAATAAACCCTGGATGACAATAAATCCCCTATAAATAATGTCAAACAATACACAATTGGAAGGACTCATACATATTTTATTTATTTAATAATTCAATAATTACACATTAAACTAATACGAAAATACACGAGTCGTTATATCATTCCCCCTTAAAAGATTCTATCCTCAGAATCTTAACTAGTTAAACAAGTGAGGATATCTGTCAAGCATATCTGATTCTAACTCCCAAATAGACTCTTCTAGCCCGGGGTTTCTCCAAATTACTTTAACTATAGGAATATACTAATTTCTAAGTACACGCTCTTTACGATCTAAAATCTGGATTGGTCGCTCCACATAGGACAAATCTGACTGAAGCTCGATTAGTTCATACTCAATTACTTGGTTCGAATCAGGAATGTAAGGCTTCAACATGGATACGTGGAACATATTATGAATATGATGTAAATGTGGCGGTAACGCTATCTCGTAAGCGACCTTTCCTATTTATTTCAAAACTTCAATTGGCCCTATATTCCTTGGGCTGAGCTTACCCTTCTGTCCAAATCGAACTAATCCTTTCCAAGGTGATACCTTCAACAATACTAATGACCCTACCTCAAAATTCATATCCTTTCGATATAAATCTGCATTCTTCCTCTATCTATCATTGGCGACTTCTAACCTTTTCCGAATTAATGCTACTACATCTTTAGTCTGCCGCACTAGCTCAGGTCCTAGTACTTTCTTCTCTCCTACTTCATACCAATACAAAGGTGATCTGCATTTACGTCCATATAGGTCTTCATAAGGTGGCATTCCGATGCTAGCATGATAACTGTTATTGTAAGAAAACTCAAATAATGGTAGATGTTCGTCCCAGTTTCCCTTGAAATCCAAAGCACAAACCCTTAACATGTCCTCTATTGTCTGAATCGTTCTCTCACTTTGGCCATCTGTCTGAGAATGATAGGCAGTACTCATGTTTAGCTTAGTTCTGAGACACTCTTGAAATTTAGACCAAAACCTTGAGTTGAATCTTGGGTCTCGGTCCGACACAATGGACACAGAAACTCCATGCTTGGTTACTATTTCATCCAGGTACATTTTAACTAACTTTTCCAAAGAATATCTCTCGTTGATAGGGAGAAAATGTGCTGACTGGGTCAATCTGTCGATGATTACCCAGATAACGTCATGATTCGACTTTGGAAATCCTACAACGAAATCCATCACAATTTCTTCCCATTTTCACTGTGGAATCTCCGAGGTTTGTAGCAATCCACTTGGCCTTTGATATTCTGCTTTTACCGTCTGGCACACATGACATTTGCTAACCCAATTTGCAATTTCCTTCTTCATTCCTGGCCACCAGAAGCTCTTCTTCAAATCCTGGTACATCTTAGTACTTCCCGGATGAATAGAATACCTAGAAGTATGAGGTTCTTGCAAAATCTCGTTCTTCAATTTGGTTACATTAGGAATCCATATTCTTGAAGAAAACCTAATCATACCTTTACCATCCTTTTGAGTACAAACTTCTTATCCAGTCAAACTATCCAATCCTTTATTCATAAATCCCTCTTGATACTTTCTTATCCTTTCCATCAATTCTGGCTAAAAAGTGGTTTCATACAATTGCTCTTTATTACCTTCTGGCACTCGAACTTCAATTTCCAGCTTTTCCAATTCCTTTGCTAGTTCCTCAGAAACTTTGATCTCGTTCAATCTTTCCTTCCTACTTAAGGCATCTGCTACTACATTGGCCTTACCCGGATGGTAGTTGATAGTACAGTCGTAACCTTTGATCAGCTCCAGCCATCTTCTTTGTCTCATATTTAAGTCCTTCTGGTTGAATATATACTTTAGTCTTTTATGATCCGTAGAGATGTCACACTTCTCTCCGTACAAATAATGCCTCCACAGCTTTAACGCAAACACTATTGCTGCTAATTCCAAGTCATGCACTGGATACCTTTGTTCATGGGGTTTTAACTATCAGGATGCATAAGCAATAACTTTATCATGTTGTATTAACACACAGCCTAAACCTTTCAGAGAAGCATCGCTGTAAATCACAAAGTTCCCTGTTTCATCTGGCAATGTTAGCACTGGGGCTGTTACTAACCTTTTCTTTAACTCCTGGAAACTTTCTTCGCATTTCTCGGTCTAAACAAACTTTTCATTCTTTCGGGTCAGCTTGGTTAATGGAGTTACAATCCTGGAAAAATCTTTCACAAATCTTCGGTAGTATCCCGCTAGTCTGAGAAAACTTCTAACTTCTGTCGGGGTCTTTGGTTGCTCACATCTAGATACAACTTCAATTTTTACGGGATCCACTTTGATACCATCCTTACCTACCATATGACCTAAAAAATAGACTTCATCCAACCAAAATTCATATTTTAAAAACTTAGCGTACAACTGCTTTCCTCTTAGCCTTTGCAGAGCAATCCTTAGGTGTTCGGCATGGCCGTCTTGAGTCTTTGAGTAAATGAGGATGTCATCAATAAATACAATAAAAAACTTATCCAAGTACTCCTCATACATCTGGTTCATTAAATCCATAAAAGTTGTTGGTGCATTGGTCAATCCAAACGACATCACTAAAAACTCATAATGCACATACCTGGTTCTAAATGCGGTCTTTGGTATGTCTTCAGGATTAATCTTCAACTGATGATAACCCGATCTTAAATCAATCTTTGAGAAAAAACATCCTCCTTTAAGCTGGTCAAACAAATCATCGATCCTGGGTAGTGTAGGATTTTATACATAAAGGAAGCATGGTAAAACATTTTTCTTGATATAAAATTCATATAATAAGCATACAAATCGTGATTAAAACATAAGGGATCGTTTCTAACCTTTAATAGCGATCCAAGAACGATGAATGGAGATCCCTAGCAGCTGCTCCTCAATTGTGAAGCACTCCACCGGTATCCACCAAGAGATCAAAATAATGGAGGGAGGAAGAGGTTGAGAGAATTAGTTGCCTCCCTCTCTTTTCTACTTTAGAATTAGGGTTTGTATTTGGGTTAAGGCAAATAGGGTTTATAATAGTATATTTATAGGCAAAATTGTCAGCTGAAAATTTTCCCATAAAATATTATTATTATTAACCCTTTAATTGATTATTCTTATTAACCAATTAACTAATAATTAAAACACCTTAAATCATTAATCCCTTTTCTAAACACTTTAGAAAAATAATTCTCTCACTTGATTTAATTTTTAAAATTAAATTCTTAATTAATAATATTAAGAACTTTTCTTAATTAATTTATAATTAATTAAATCTCATTTAATCAATTATTAAATTTTCTAATTAATTATTTATTTCACAAATAAATAATTACCAGCCATTATTAATTAATTCCTCCACCATTAAATCATTCTCTTTTATGGTGTGACCCTGTAGGTTCAATATTAAGTCGGTAGTAGAAATAAATAATAATAAAACTATTTTATCATTATTTATATAAATTCTCTAATTTATTAAATATGATTAATTAATAAATTAATCCTGTTTATTCTACATCGTGAGGGATACTTCTCAGCATATCGCGACTATCCGGATAATACGAATTCACTGCTTAGAATACCAAGAACCTACTCAGTGAATAGTTACCGTACAATTAATTCCTTCTACCCTGCAATGTCATGATTAAATACAAGGCATGGAACTCGTGTCAAGCCTATCTTATTTAATCATATGTTTTCCCCTTTACTATGCTTAGTTCTAATTAATGTGAATTAGAAACTCCTTTCTAATTTTATTCACTCTGGCCAGAGATTCCTGAACTAGCATAAGTGGATCAGCATTGAACATTCCCTTCCTTCACTGGAAGGGGTAGATCCTTTATTGATCATACACTATCTTCGTGTACAAATTCCTACACCCAGTAGAGCCCTTATGATTGTCCCTGGAGACTAAGAACTAAACCAAAGTATAGTTCAGTGTACACAAGATGACTATAACGATCTCAAGTCTAAGGATACTTGTACAACCATCACTATGTGAACATCTGCTGACATGTGAGTGAACTCCATCAGTTGTTCAGTTGTTTGAGTCATGTTCAGTAAACTTATTCTATAATAAGCACCTACATACTAGCTATAGTGTCACCACACAAATGTCTATGAGAACAGACATCCTTCATAATGAAGCAAGCATAGCATGTACCGATCTTTGCGGATTACTAACTACTAGTTAGTAATCCGACGACCAGGAAATATTTAAGTTCAGAGTTATCATCTTTTAGGTCTCATTATTATGATCTCATCATAATCCATAAAAAGCTTTACTCTAAACTATGGTATATCTTATTTAAATACTTAAATAGATAAAGCCCGCAATAAAACCAAAACAACTCTTTTATTAATATCAATGAAATCAAAACATATTACAGAAAATTTATTCCTAAATCATCATACATGATTGGACTTAGGACACATCTTTTTCAATCTCCCACTTGTACTAAAGCCAATCACTCTGGTATCTAATACCCATCTTGTCTTTATGACGATCAAAGTGACTTTGAGAAAGTGGCTTTGTTAAAGGGTCTGCTATGTTGTTATGTGTGTCAACTCTCTTGACGTTGACATCTCCTCTTTCAACAATCTCCCTAATTAGATGAAAGTGTCGCAAAACATTTCCTGTAAGAAGTATGTCATCCACATACAATACAAGAAATGTTACCGCGCTTCCACTAACCTTCTTGTAGACACATGGTTCATCTATGTTTTTGATAAAACCAAACTCTTTGATTGTCTCATCAAAACGGATGTTCCATCTACGAGAAGCTTGCTTTAAACCATATATGGTTCGCAGCAGCTTACACACTAGGTGTTCATTTCCCTTGGAAAGAAAACCCTCTGGCTGTGTCATATACACTTCCTCTTTAAGTTTCCCATTGAGGAAGGTCGTTTTCACGTCCATTTGCCAGATCTCAAAGTCGTAGTAAGCAGCAATCGCAAGCAAAATCCGAATTGATTTTAACAGGGCTACAGGCGAAAAAGTTTCATCAAAGTCAATCATTTGCCTTTGTTTGAATCCTTGTGCCACAAGCCTGGCCTTATAGGTCTCCACCTGGCCATTTGCTCCAATCTTTCTTTTGTATACCCACTTGCACCCAATAGGCTTAACACCTTCAGGCGCCTCAACTAGAGTCCATACTTGGTTGGTATACATAGATTCCATTTCGGATTTCATGGCACTATGCCATTTCTCTGAGTCAACACTACTCATAGCCTCATTATAGGTCACAGGGTCATCATCATCAATGATTGACAACTCATTGTCATTCTCAATGACAAGGCCATAATACCTCTCAGGTTGGCGAGACACTCTCCCTGACCTACGAATGGGCTGTTCCACAGAAGGTTGTTCAGTCTGAACAGGTGTTTCCACTTGATCCGTAGTAGTTTGTGCTTCTTGAACTTCATCAAGTTCAATTTTGCTCCCACTGTTTCCTTCAAGGATAAACTGCTTTTCCAAGAAGGTAGCATGTCTGGAGACAAACACCCTATGATCGTTGTAAAAGTAATACCCTAAAGTCTCTTTAGGATATCCCACAAAATTACATTTTACGGATCGAGATTCCAGCTTATCTGGGTCAACTTTCTTGACATAAGCTGGACATCCCCAAATCTTAACGTGTTTAAGACTCAGTTTCCTTTCTTTCCATATCTCATATGGATTTTGAGGAACAGATTTGGAAGGCACCTTATTCAGTAAATATGCTGAGGTTTCCAATACATAACCCCATAGGAATACTGGAAGATTCGCATAGCTCATCATGGACCGAACCATGTCTAACAAAGTTCGATTTCTCCTTTCAGATACCCCATTCAACTGTGGAGTATATGGAGGAGTCCACTGGGAGACTATACCATTTTCTTTGATATAATCTAGAAACTCTCCATTCAAGTATTCACCACCTCGATCTGATCGAAGAGTTATAATACTATGTTTGGTTGGTTTCTCCACTTCATGCTTATATTCTTTGAACTTTTCAAAGGCTTCAGACTTGTTTTTCATCAAATACACATATCCGAATCTAGATCGATCATCTATGAAAGTAATGAAGTATGAAAATCCACCCATGGCTTGCGTAGACATTGGTCCACATACATCTGTGTGTACCAATCCTAGCAAATCTGCAGCCCTCTCTCCATGTCCACTAAATGGAGATTTGGTCATTTTACCCAATAGACAAGACTCGCATGTAGGATATGATTCAAAATCAAAGGGGTCAAGTAACCCTTCCTTATGCAATGTCCGCAGTCTATTTTCACTAATATGACCAAGTCTGCAGTGCCACAAGAAAGTGAGATTTTCATAATCCCTTTTTCTTTTATTAGTTTGTTCAATCTGAAGTAAATTATGCTCTACGTCACATACATATAGACCATTATTTAAAGTACCACGTCCATAAAGAACATTATCTCTAAGAATAGAACATTCATTATTCTTAATAATAAATGAAAAACCATCCAAATCCAACATAGGAATAGAAACAATATTCCTCATAATAGAGGGAACGTAATAACAATTATTCAAAATAATAGTCTTGCCCGTAGGCATATGCAAACTAAATGATCCTACAGATATGGCGGCAACCCTTGCTCCATTGCCCATATGTAGAATCACCTCATCTTCTTCAAGAGTCCTACTTCCCTTTAGTCCCTGCAACGAATTGCAAATATGAGAACCACAGGCGGTATCTAATACCCAAGTAAAAATTTGACTTAGTGACATATTAACTTCGATCATGAACATACCTGAATCAGAAGCGGTAGTCTCACTACCCTTCTTCTTCAATTCTGCAAGGTAAACCTTGCAGTTCCTCTTCCAGTGCCCCACCTTGTTACAGTGAAAGCAAACAACTTTGCTCTTGGGGTCTTCAACTTTTGGTGGAACCCGCTTTTTTTCTCACCTACTTTCTTCTTCTTGGAAGGGTTCTTCTTCCTTTTCTTAGGATTGGAACCTTCACCAATTAGAAGAACAGAAATCTTCTTAGGGGGAAAATTCGATTCCGCAGTCTTCAATATGTTGTGGAGTTCAGGCAGGCTGACATCCAGCTTATTCATGTGAAAGTTCACAACAAACTGCGAGAACGAACCTGGAAGTGATTGCAAGACCAATTCTTGGCTCAGCTCCCCATCCATGGCAAAACCAAGTTGTCCAAGACGTTCAATCAAATTGATCATCTTAAGTACATGGTCATTCACAGATGATCCCTCAGACATCCTACAACCGAACAGCTCTTTCGATATCTCATATCGTGATGTCCTCCCTGCCACATCATACAACTCTTGTAGATGCATAAGGATAGTGTGAGCATCCATATGCTCATGTTGCTTCTGTAGCTCAATGTTCATGGAAGCTAGCATGATGCATTGAGCAACATTTGCATCATCTATCCACTTACGATACACAACATGTTCATCATTATGTGCATCGCTAGCAGGTTCAGTAGGCTTAGGTGAGTCAAGCACATATTCCAGCTTCTTAACCCTGAGAACAATTCTCAAGTTTCGAAGCCAGTCAGCAAAATTAGGACCAGTCAACTTGTGAACATCTAGTATACTCCGAAGTGATAGTGCAGAAGATATAACATATATAGTAAATCTGTAAATGATGAACACATAACAACACTTAGCAAATATTCAATTTCATTTCAAAACACTATATGAATCGGGTCTTTATTCATAAGTGGCTCCCACTAGTTTATCTAATTTATACAACCCTTAAGTAAAAATTAAGCATTCATAATGCTAGTGGGAATAGGGATCCTACATTCCATCACACAACCTCGGCTATAGCACGAAACGTCATGTGATATTCAATAGGCAGACAACTCTTGTCAATTACATCTTATGTTATTCCCTAATAAAAATTTAGCCTCTTGAATAACTGAGTCACGACTGTAGCACGACAGACTCAATATTCTAATTCAAATCTAACCCAACATTTCGTACAATTGAATCAGTCTCCAACGGCCTACGGCTGCAGCACGTAACGACCTTTAGATTCTAATTCAATGTACACATCTCTATGTAATAGACAAGTATTTTTTATTTCAAAATCAAAGCCCTCGGCTGTAGCACGAAATGACAATGATTCAAAAATAAGAACTACTTTCTACCATGTTGGAAGGCTTTGACCGACACAAGCCCGTTGTGTCATTGGCCAATTACTACTTGATATTATTTAATTTTAGAGGGATTATATTATGTTACAATCATAATCATATTATAAAGAGATTATTCCTTTTAAATTAAATATTTCAAATCAATAATCGATAATCAGATGATTCCCAGATTGGGGGGAGCATTGTCAAGAGGCGTCATTTAATACCCCTTTCTTACAGATAGAAATCTGTTGTTGACAGAATCATCCTTTCTCTCAATATTGAAAATTCATATTCAATTACGTGTTTCATAAACACAAGAATCTCATGATTGTATTCATAATATTTATATTAAGATCATGAAATAATTTTACTATACTAGATTGTCTAACATACACCTTATGTTAATTAAGTTCACCCAAATCTATCATCGCATGATAAGTTAAGCATATATCACATATATAAGTATGAATAAACGTAAAGGTAGGCATGTTAAATCATGTAGCATATTAGTCTAAGCATTATACATCTCTATGTATCACATGAAGCATTTAAAAGTAATTAAAACAATTAAAATATGCTTTAAAACACTTTCAGGAATATAAACAGTTCAAAACTTTTATATATAAAAAATATTTGACCACTCCATTAGATCCGTCTTGGAAAAATGAATCCAACGACATATTGCACGCCCAAAACGGAGTTACGAAACTCCCAGAAATCAAATTAAAAAAAACAGATGGGCTGTAACGCATTACAGGAACGCGTTACAAGCCCTGTAAATCAAATTAAAAAAAACAGATGGGCTGTAATGCGTTACAATCCTTTTAAGCCATTAAAAGGTGTAACGCATTCCGTGAATGCGCCACAGGGTGTAACGCATTCTCGGAATGCGCGACACCCCTTCCCCGCGTCAGACTTCAGCCGCCTGTCAGCTTCGAACGCCGTGCAGCCATCAAATCAGTACAACAGATTCTTTTTCTTTATTCAGCAGCAAACAAATATATATATATACTATATATACATATATTTAATTACGAATTTTAATTAAAACAACTTCAAAAGATCATAATAATTAATCCACACATCAGAAAATTTTGAAAAAAATACCCAGACGATTTATAACACTTGTAGAACCCAGATCTACAGTCAAAACAATTTTGAGAAATAATTTCTAATCAATCATAATTAATCCATGATATAACTTGTAAAACAGATTACAGAAAAGTTATTCCTAAATCATTATACATGATTGGACTTAGGACACATCTCTTTCAGGTAGGGGATACTTAATTTTGATGGTTAACTTATTTAGTTCCCGATAATCAATACAATCTCATGCATCTTTACAAACAACACTGGTGCGCCCCACGGGGATATACTTGGCCTAATTACTCCCTTATCTAAGAGTTCCTGAAGTTTCTTAGCTAGTTCCTTCATTTCCACTGGGGCCATACGATAGGGAGCCTTTGAAACTGGTCCTGCTCCAGGGATTAGGTCAATAGAAAACTCAATCTCACGATCTGGTGGCAATCCTGGAAACTCGTCTGGAAAAACATCCGGAAATTCTCTAACTATTGGAATCTCGTCCATATTAAGTGCCTTTTTCTCAGTGTCCACAATATGAGCTAAATATTCCTCACATCCTTGTCTCAATAGTTTCCTTGCTTTCAGTATCGAGAAAAATTTCTTTTCCTGTTTCTGTCCTTGGTAAGTTATTCTGACATTAATTTCTGTATACATCACAATTCTCTTATTCTTACAATCAATATTTTCCTTATGTTGGGATAACCAATCCATACCTAGAATCACGTTAAACTCTCCTAACTCGAAGGGTATTAGGTCCACTAAAAAGGAATGCCCGTGGATTTCTATTTGACACTTAGAACAAAATTGGCTTACTGAAATTCTATCCTGATTAGCTACTTCTATGGTCAAGGGTTCAGTTAAATCTTCCAACATTAAATCCATTTTTATTCACACATTCTTTTGATATAAAGGACTTAGATGCTCCCGAATCAAACAAAACCTTAACAGGTACGGAATTAAGAGAAAGCGTACCTGCCACTACATCCGAATCCTGAGCATTAGATTGTTTGGTCATAAAAGGAATATAAAATATTGAGAAAGATTCAGGGGAACCCAAGTAATAAGATCCCGGATATGATCCCTCGAATGACAAACGAGAGCGAAATATAAGCGAACCGTATAACAGATAAGCGGTCATTAGCCAAGTAATTAAAGGTTAATCAAAGAGGTTAGTAGATGATGATGTCATCACACCACAAAGGGAAGACAAGTGTTAAAAAGATGACACAAGCTTGATGACATAAGCATGACAAAGGGGTTTTGTTTTGTTGGTTGATTTTGGGCCATGGAAAATTAACCATGGTAAAAAGCTAAACAATTGTCAAGATAAAAAGAGAAGCAACCAAGCATAATTTCAAAAACAAAAAGAAGAGAAGTTGACTTTTGCTTCCAAGAACAAAAGCTCTCGGCCAAAACAATACCAGCAACTTAAAACTTCCATATCTCCTTCAATACTCACTCAAATGTTGTGTTCTATAGCTCGTTGGAAAGGTATTGAGATGGACTACAACTCTTGTTCACAAGTCTTGTCCAAATAAGCAAGGTAAGACCCTCATTTGTACATTTATTTCAATAGGACTTTTAGAAACTTCAAAACCTAACTTTGTGTTCTTGATTTCTTTGGAAAGATCAAGCTTGTAGGAGGCTCCCTAAGGCTTCCTAGCAACTTAACACCTTCCAAGGAAGGTATAAATTTCAAACCCTAGCCTTTACTTTATTTTTTAGTAACTTTAATGGTTGGTTTTGTGAAATGAGAAGCATGGATTGTGATTATTAGTAGTTTGGTTTGATTTGGAAGTGTTTTGGTAATTGAAGCTTGATTATAGTTGATAGGTCTTGATTATGGTTGTTTGAGTTGAAAAACTTGGAGGTTATGGACTGATGTGGTATGGTTTAGGTGAAGTTTTATTGTATGGATGGTTATGAGTTGGTTGGTGGTTAATTGGAGTGGTATGAACATTGGTAATTGCGTAAACATAGCCGTCGTATTTCCCGTTTTCATTCAACTGCTTGTACTTAGTGTTCGGGACAGAAATCTCACTGACAAATCTGTAAACTTTCCATGTTTAGCTAGATCATGTCGTAATCTTCGTTTTGGTATGTGGTTCGCTTAGATCCGATTTACAGTTTAGGAGAAACGACCGTTTTAAGTTACGGTATTTCGCGAAAGAACCTTTACCCCTCGCTTAACTTTGAAACCTTGTTTAAGGCCCTTAAAAGACTAATTGGATTACGAAACAATTATTTAAGATTAATTAGTCAGTTGGTAAAGTTCTCGCGAAAGAGTCGCCTTAAAATTCGTAACGATTAATTTATTAAAATTGTTGGAGCCGAGGGTGGCGAGCGATTAACGCAAATTGTTAAGCGTATAAGCGACCGTTAGGGTATGAGTCAGTTTTGACTAGTTTCTTAAGAGACCGTGGTCTAATTCCGGCTCATGTTGTTGTTCATAGGTTACCAGACCCACTCTAAGCTTAAGTCTACCCCGGAACACTCAGGCAAGTTTTCTACCCGTTATACTGTTGTTGTGATGTAAATATATTGATGCATTATCTTAAGATAAGTGCATGCCTGTTATTAGAAAATCTTGCGATATATTGAAGCATGTTGATATGGTATATATATGCATGTTGTGAAATCTTGATATTCTATTATCAATTCAAATGCTTATAAACTGCATAATACCTATGATAGAGATAAACAGTAGTTGCGTATACCCTTAGTATAGGGGACCCAAAGGTGAACATTTTTCTAAACTGGGAGTCGATGTTGTAACACCCCCAGATCCGGGGTCGGGGATCCGGGTCGTCACGAGTTCCATTTCCCTTAATAACACCCAATCTTAATAATTACTCAACTACTCTGTACTGTGACCCCACAATAAACACACACACCACACGTTATAGTCTCAGAGATGAACATCCAAAAATAACCACAAGTCATTTTATTCCATAATTATCTGCCAATACACCTTAAAAGGTTTTCTGAATAAATTTACATTTCTTTGCCATTATTACAATTCATAAATATAAATAAATCTGGTCCATCAAAAGTTGAAAGCCTAGCCTATTGGTAGTTCCTACCTCAGCTACGGCGGCATCAATGCTTCTAGAAAACTGCGGAACGTCTCCTAATCGCTTGCGAATCGGGAGCTTGGTTCTGTTCATCTTTTCTATCTGTTGTTGTGTGATGGAAGAAGAAAGCAAGGGTGAGCAGCAAGCCCACCAAAATAATATGTATAATGATTAATAGTATATGAGTCTACTCATAATACTCATGAAAATCTTGGTCAAAAGAAATGAACCAAGTTTGATATCTTAATGCGATGAAGTCGCAAAATATTCAGTATATATACATATATACTTTTCAAAATAATGGAAGTCCTCTTCCATGCATAATATACACAAAGTCCCATTGTATAACTGTATAAAAAAAAATATCGTTGCAAGGTGATCTCATATATCTAACCTTGTCTCAACGTTTTTCTGAAAATCTTTGTCATTCATAAGACAATTATTAATTAGATATAAGTTTAAAAGATGAAGTTACCAAATACTTCGCTACACTTATATCATTCCCAAATACTACTTGAACTACCACCGTTCAAGTTATAATCAATTTCAAAAGTTCATCCCACTGATGAGACCACAAGATAAGACTTGAATAGATTCAATCTTTGAAATATTATTGAATGAAAAGTTATGAGATACTTTATTTAGTCCCGATATATATATATCCACATATATATATCCCTTTAAACATTTCCTGGAATCTCTGTTATGCAAAGTATGAACAGAGTTTGAAACATCCAATGAATTTTGGAAAGGAAAAGAATTTTGGCATAAACCCGATATCTCGCTGATCAGGCAAAGATACCAATAAGTAACCTTTTCTACTGTAGATGGATGAATTCCTCACCGGTCATCACCCTGGCCGCATTAGGACCTCGCGCTAGACCGTACCCCGGCCCCTCACGCGTTGATGGACTGCCACCCAGCCACTTACACAATAATAGACCGTACCCCGGCCTGTCGCTTATGCCGACTCAATTAGATGGGCTTACTTCCCGAACGTTGGGCAAGTAATCAATTCATTTACCAAAACTGCAACCTCGTTGCGAATATAAAATACACCACAGAGCCGGATTCCCCAGGTTTTGAGCGAGTATTTAAATCCCCTTAAAAAGGAAGATCTTAAATATAAAAATGAGTTTTGGGATCCGCTCTGACTTTTAAAAATCATTTTGAAGACTCGAAAACACTTTAAAGAGTGTTTGGAGTAAGGCTGATTTAATGAAGTAAATCAGTCCCCAGAATATTAGAAAATATCTGAATATTATTAATTAAATAATATTCCCATAAAGAATAGTCTTTATAAAAATAATTGAAGTAGAAGTATTAGAATTTATACTTGAAACGAGTTTTAATTAACCAAAGCTATACTTATATGAAAGTATTATCTTTATTTGAATAATCGAAAATAAGTTTGATTATTGACATCTTATTCTTTAATAAAATAAAGAATATATTTCAGCAAATAATCGGAGTCATAGATCCTCAAATGAATATTCAAATAATATTCAATAAATAAAATAAGCTGAGTCATAATACCTCGAATGAATATTATAAATAATATTCATTAAATAAAATAAAGGAGTCATACATCCTCAAATGAATATTCAAATAATATTCAATAAATAATATAAAAGAGTCATAAGCCCTCGAATGAATATTCAAATAATATTCAATAAATAATAAAAGGAGTCATACGCCTTCGAATAATATTCGAAATAATATTCAATAATAAATAAAGTTTAAAGTTATCGAATAAACCTTATTCGATTAATAGTTTTGAAAACTATGACCATATATATGTATATATATATAAATATATATATATCCATATCCATATATATACAAAATCTACTCGGGATCCTCGACTCCCGGTTTTAGAAAATATTTTCACCTTTTGGGTCCCTATACTAAGGGTATATGCAAGTTACCGCTATCCTCTAGCATAGGTATTATCAACTGAACCAACAAATATATATTTCAAGAATATGAAACAGGCATGCATATATACCATATCACATGCTACAATATATCGCAAGAATTTGCTAAATAACCAACATGCATCTATCGCAAGATAATGCATATACAAGTGTATTCATCACAACAACAGTATAACGGATAGAATACTTGCCTGAGCGACTGGGGGTTACGAATGGCTCGGGACGAGTCTGGTAACCTATAAGCAACAAGTAAGTTGGAATTAAACCAAAGTCACTTGTAAATCTATACTTTAACTAACTTAGACTCTAACGCTTGTTTTGCGCTCACTGATTCGCTTAAGTCACCCGGGTACCCTCGGCTCCACCATTTTTAATAATTTAACCTTTACGAGTTTTAAGGCGATTCCTTCGCGAGTGTCTTATCAACTGCCTAACACACTCTACATAAATGTTTCATGCTCCGATTAGTCATTTAAGGGCCTTAACCAAGGTTTCAAAGTAAGGCGAGGGGTAAAGGTTCGTTCGCGAAACACCGTTACTTAAAACGGTCGTTTCTCCTAAACTGTGCATCGGAATCGAACGAACTACATATCAAAACGAAGCTTGAAACATGAACTATCTAATCATGGCAATGGTCAGTTCATGGTAGTTAGTGTTCGGGTGCAAAAGTCATGCACAAAACAGTTTAAGGAAAATTGGGCATTACGACGGCTATACCTTAGCGATTCCCAAATTTTACCAAATCAATTCAATATCAAATCACTACCAACCAACACCAAACCAACCACAACAATCCAAACATCAACCACAAACAAACCAACCTACCACTCCACCATTTTCTAAGTCAAAACATCCATGGATCATAATTCTAATACCAAGTATGATAACGGCTCAATAATTAACTACAATAACTTACATACATAACTAAACATGCTTAATCTCTCATTCACTAATTCAACCATTAAAACCTCCATTTACAATCCAAGCTCATACAAACTTATAACTTAAATCAAAGGGGAAAGCTTGGTTATACCTTCTTGGAGCTTCTTAATATCATCAAAGAGCCTTGAAATTCCTAAGAGAGCCCTGATCTAAGCTTAAACAACCTTGAACTTCCAAAAGAAATCAAGAAATCAAAGTTAGTTCTTGAAAGTTACTATTCATTACTATTCATCATCATCTTTGATGAATTAATTAGCTAAGAAAGACATGATTTTTGAAGCTCAAACTTCTTGGATAACTAAGTTATAATATCAAGAAGCCATGGGAATTACCTTGAGAATTATGAATGAGCCAAGCTTGGACTTTGAATTTCTAAACCTCCATTTTTCATGAAAAAGTCGAAGCTACAAGGTGGGGAGAGAAGAAATGAGTTGCTTGGTTGATTACTTGGTTAAAAAATGTGATTAGAATACTTGGTGGAGGTTTAATCTTGGATAAATATCTTGACTAATGCTTGCATCACCATGCTTACCTCACCATCTAGCCACTTGTCTAATTCTTATGGATTGATGATGTCATCTATTTTCTACTCCACTTGATTAATCTCCCTTGCTTCTCTTACAAGCTTGTTTCTTGACCGTTTATTTATTTTACGGTTCGCTTAACTTTTGTTCTCGTTTATCGTTTGAGGGATCATACCCGGGATCTTATTACTTGGGTTCCCTTAACCTTTCTCAATACATTATATTCCTTTTATGATCCTCTCTTATAATCCTTGAATTTAAATCCTTTTAATCATGTTACCTTATACTCAATTCTTTCGGTATCTGGTGGATTTTCGGGAAAAATTAAAGTGTTCGGATTTGGATTCTGACAATCTTTACATACACTTATATACCACATAGAGTACTAATAATATCTCAGAAGATCAATAAAAGAACCCCTACATAGTGTGGTATGAAAAGTTTTCTCATTCAGCAAAAATACTATTCATAAGGGTTTCAAAATTTTCCCAAAAATTGGGGTTATTACAGTCTCCCCTCCTTAAAAGGATTCCGTCCCGGAATCAGATAGAAAGTGAATAGGGATACTCTCTTAGCATTGCACTTTCTAACTCTCGAGTAAATTTTCCCACATTGTGGTTCTACCATCAAACTCTTACTAGTTTGATAACCCTTCTCCTAAGCACTCGTTCCTTTTTACTCTATACCCTTCCTGGTTGCTCCATATAGGTTACGTCTGGTTGCATGTCTATGCGCTCATTTGCCCCTATTTGTCTGGCATCCGAATTACACTTCCTTAACATTGATACGTGGAACACGTTATGAACTTGCTACAGGTTCGGGGGTAGGGCTAGCTCATATGCTAACTTCCCAAACGTCTTAATATATCCAAGGGTCCAACAAATTGTAGACTTAGCTTTCCTTTCTTTCCGAACCTCATCAATCCTTTTCAAGGGTTTCCAAGGGGATACCTATAACATTACTAGGCCCCCTATTTCATACTCTTTGTCCTTTTTTGAGTCAAATCAGCATACCTCTTATGTCCATCTTGGGTTACTACCAGCCGTCCTCTGATTAGATCTATTATATCCCTGGTCCTTTGGACTACTGCGGGTCCGAGCATCTTGCGCTCTACAACTTCATCCTAACATAAGGGAGATCGACATTATCTTCCCTCAAGGATCTCATAAGGTGACACCTCGATAATGACATATGATCTATTGTCGTGATATAACTAAATCCGCGTTAAGTGATCATTCCAAATTCTTTCAAGTCTATTGCACAGACTCTCATTATAGCGTTTAGCATTAGAGCTTTTACTTCTCAATACCCATTCTTTTCTAGTTCGTAATCGCTACAACCTTCCGTTCCTAATATTATACTAGTTATACTTTTGCTCGTTAGCGTTCTATAACCTTTTAATAATCACGTCAACCTTAGTATCACGAATGTGTTCCCATTCCGCATACTACCACCACTTTATTACTCCTTTTTCAGCTGCTTCTATCTTTGGAAGCTTGATCAATCATATAGAAGTAAAGGAATTTGTTGAGAGATCACTATGATCATGAACACTTGTTATATTGCATAGTTAGTACAGAAGGTGGCCAGCCTTTAGTACTTGACAAGCAATTAAACAATAGATGGTATCCTACTAGGCTTCTATCACACAGATAGATAGTCATTCGGCAATACCTCCCCTTCTGGAAGGGTTGTTCTTCTCAGATTACATGAAATGAAAAGAAGAGAAAAGAACGAACTGAAGAGAATTGTATATATAAAAAAATATATATATACTGCCACAAAATATCTGGCTTGGAACCTACCTCTGAATTATAGAGGTTTGTCATAGGAGAACAAAACATAAACGTATTTATATCAGCATCAAGTATTATAGCATCGTATTTCCCATGCCTAAATATTTCTATTCCGTCCATCATTCCATGGACCCACACTCTTCCTCGAGCTTATACATAATCACCTTTGAAACTCCCTCGACATCGAAAATCGAATCTGGGATCTCATTCTATACATCATCGTTACTATAATTCTATGCTTGCACCGCAACCTTCCTCGTATAATAATACGACTCTCTATTGATAAGAAAGAATAATTATTCACCAGGTAGATACTCTACTTAATTAGTCTATCAATGATAACTTATACACTACCACGACCCGATTAGTGGTACTCAATCTCAACACCCATTCCAATACAACTCTCACGATTGTAATCAGCTCACTACTCGCAGAATCATTGCTGCCTTACTATGGTCCACCACTGACCCACTGTCATCATTCACTTTCCATGAAATCTTATTAGCTAACCATACGGAGTCCATACATGTCGTATCAAATCCTTCTAAGGAGGTAACATAATCACCATTTCTGATTCATGAAGAACACTCCTGATCCTGACATACATACATGACATGAAGCAGATAAAAGTGCAGAAGAGTTTCAATCAAAGCAACGATAGCAGGTTAATACTATTCTTAATCATACGCCCTAAATAGAAGAATTAACTCAAGGGTTCATCTAGTCCTTTTTGAAACATGGTCCTGGATTATCTCAAGATAGGACCTTCTAAGATAGATAGCCCGTTAATGGCGATTACACGAATTAAACCTTTACCAACTACTATTACGGTTGGGTATTGCACAGTCATCAGAAGGAATGTCAATCTTCCAAACCATAATTCAACCTTCACATTTTTAACCATCATCACTGTATTCTTTTGGCACACGCGCCTATAATTATCCTCTTACCCTTAAAGTGTCGGCCACCTCTTTGGCCTTTCCTGATAGTAAAATTTCCTTACAGTCAATGTCATTTTAACCACCTCCAAATAAATTTTCTACCTTATTTCCGATCACTGCTTGAGTGAAGATGTTTTCCTTAAAATCAGATGGGAAAAAAATATCACCATTTTTCCATAAGTTATTGCCTCAGTCTTTAGAGGCTAATCACTGTCAAGACTGACTCTCAATCATACTTAGAACATTTTTTTTTATCTTAAGTCCTAATTGCCCTGAACAATTTTGACCATTACTGGTTCGATCCATACTTTCTCGTGGTTTAACACGTGCCCCACTTGGCATCATTATAATTACGTCATATTTCCTTTATCCACATTTCTATTCTTGAGAATTTTGAATATTACCTTTTTCCTTATAAAACCTCTAAGGTTATCCTTCAATCGTTCCTCCTGTATTCCCTAGATACAGGGCATATCACAATACCATTTACTAATAGTAGAACCATTGTCTATATACTTCTGCAAAATTTCTCCACTGATTCTTAAAGGTTGTTGTTACCTTAACCCTTTCCCAATCATACTGTCAAAACTCATATTGTCCCTATTAAGGGTGACATGCCAACCTTTATGCAGTCCCCTAGGATTCATTTTAAGTTACCAATGTTCTATCCTTAATTCCACCTTTAAAAGGTACCTGCATCCTTCCACGAATAAATCAAGTCATATTTCCTTGATAGATTATCATATTCATCATTCCCACCTCGATAGTCTATACCTAACTTCATAATAGCATCCTTATTCAAATTGAGGTCAATCCATATGGCCTCCAAAAGATAACAACGGTTATCCGCTTGTCTTGCCTAATTTGGTAACGATAACAAGGATGTTCTGGAAGATATTGGTCGTGTTCAACGTGAACTTCTTCTTAATAATTCCTTATTTACTTCTGTTGTTTATCTCAACAGTCACCTCAATGTTGGGATATCTTTCATACCTGGCGTCTCCCTTTCTGGGTATCAAGCCACCGGTCTTACATTTCCTTCTTGAAGGTCACTTCCTTCATCCAATTTTTCCTAATTTCTTACTTCCTTATCCCCTTAGTCTATCCGCGTCTCATTATTTATCCTTCGAATTATCTCAAGGTTTCCTCGAATCCTCCCAACTTACAGGGGATAAACTATATGTATCTCTTATGCCCTCAACCATCAATTTTAACTTATGGTGAATCACCCTCATCCTGACGAATGCATACTTTTCTATTTCTATTGCTACGAGTCGTTAGGGTTTCCTCATACCCAACTCCCTTATCATACCTCAAACTCTATTGCCGTTATATTCCTTTCCACTTCAATTTCTTTTTATTTTCCTTTCTCTTATCATTATTTCATGAACCAACACAACATAAGCATTGATTTCAAACATCCCGTCATTCTGGATTCGTGTCCTCAGAACGAATCTTGATAACTTTTACAACTTAGATTCATAATTCATCATACTCATCCACTTTTGTTCTAGCTCCAAAGCTTTTACACTATCTCCATAACCTTGGGAATTACTTTCCCGAAAACAATTGATTGAACTTAAATCAGTTTATTCTATCCTCTGGCTCCGTGCCTTTCTTGGTCTTTCACCAGCAGGTGGCCTCTCTCTTAGGAGGGTAAGTGATAAAAATAGTCTTTTGTGATTCGTCAATCATTTAGAATCTCAACTGATTCCTCTATTTCCTTTAGCCAGGCTATTGCCTCGACTGGGTCAACCTGTTCCTTGGAACTCTGAGAGCTTAACGACTTAAAGGTCATGAAGAATTTCCTACCGCATTGTTTCCTCAAGGTGGTGGTTGGGGATAATAGTCTAAGTTCTTTTAAGACAGGTCCATGAATTTCCGTATAGGAGTACCGTCTTGGGTCTCCTTATCTCGCTCGACTTTTGTTTCCTCGATCTAAATGTTTCTTCCTACTCCCCATACTTGGAGTCATCTTTTAATTTAAAATCTTCATTTTCCACTTTATTATTTTCCGGGTTCTTTATATCTTAATTGCGACCTCCCTGATTATCACGTTCAGGGTTTGCTCTAAATCTTATTCCTCAAACTAGCTTTCATCTAAGATTTCATCTTTAGGCTCTTGAACATTTGGAACCCAATTTCTATAGGAATGCCTCATTATTCCTTTATCATCTTTCTCGGTATTAATCTCATATCTATTTGTTGGCTCTCTGCCTTCATTCATCACTTTTACTGGCACAATATTTTCTTTTCCAATAATTCGGGCTGTATTGCAATCTCAAACAGCTTTTCGGTACCGGCTCCGGTTACCTTCACTTCTATTTCCATTTTCTCAAAATCTCTTATAAACTCCCCAAAAGACATTATCATCTTGAGTCTCTCCTTTTTACTAAGGGCATCAGCCACCACATTGGCTTTCCCCCGAATGATAAAGAATCTCATAATCGTAATCCTTGATTAGCTCTAACCGCCTCCTCTGGCGTATGTTGAGCTCTTTCTACGCAAAAAATGTACTAGAGCTCCTATGGTTTGTGTAAATCTTGCACTTCTCTCCATACAAGTAGTGCCTCCAATCTTTAGGGAAAAACTATTGCCACGAGCCCAAGCTCATGGGTGGGGATATCGAATTTTATACTTCCTTAATTGTCTTGACGCAGACGCGATTATCTTGCTGTGCTATATAAGAAGCACCCTAATTCCTTATGCGAAGCGTCACTTACAAATCACAAAATCTCATTTTTCATCCGGCAACGCCAACATATGGGTCGCCACCAACCTTTGCTTCAGTTGTTAAAATCTTTTCTCGTATTTCTCTGTCCATTCGAACTTCTCAGTCTTATGAGTAAGCCGCGTTAAAGGGGCTACTATCTTTACAACTTGAACGAACCTCCGGTAGTGACCGGCCAATCCTACCTCTGGTAGTTTCCCTAACCATGGTCATCAATTCCTCAGTGGTCTTTTATTCATTCTTGTCAGGATCCTCCATGGGATCCTCCTCAATAACTATCCCTTCTAGGACAACATCCTCAACCGCTAAATCCTCAATATCAACATCATCCGGTCCTGCATTAGGACACTCTATCGGATCCACAATCCGATCTCCAATTAGTAATAAAATATCATCGCGATGTTGCTCCTCAACCTCAGGGTTCGGAGTCCCGCTACCATATACGATAACGAACTACACTCCTATCACGATATTTATAAGGGTTCCCATAAGGGTTTTAACTGTCAGTACTACGTTAGGTAGCCCGACTATGAACTTGGCAAGAGTTCTTATTATCTTAGTGAACTTATTATCTTAACGTCCCATCATCTCTGAGGTTTATAACGCTTAGCTCTGATACCATTTCTGTAACACCCCCAGATCCGGGGTCGGGGATCCGGGTCGTCACGAGTTCCATTTCCCTTAATAACACCCAATCTTAATAATTACTCAACTACTCTGTACTGTGACCCCACAATAAACACACACACCACACGTTATAGTCTCAGAGATGAACATCCAAAAATAACCACAAGTCATTTTGTTCCATAATTATCTGCCAATACACCTTAAAAGGTTTTCTGAATAAATTTACATTTCTTTGCCATTATTACAATTCATAAATATAAATAAATCTGGTCCATCAAAAGTTGAAAGCCTAGCCTATTGGTAGTTCCTACCTCAGCTACGGCGGCATCAATGCTTCTAGAAAACTGCGGAACGTCTCCTAATCGCTTGCGAATCGGGAGCTTGGTTCTGTTCATCTTTTCTATCTGTTGTTGTGTGATGGAAGAAGAAAGCAAGGGTGAGCAGCAAGCCCACCAAAATAATATGTATAATGATTAATAGTATATGAGTCTACTCATAATACTCATGAAAATCTTGGTCAAAAGAAATGAACCAAGTTTGATATCTTAATGCGATGAAGTCGCAAAATATTCAGTATATATACATATATACTTTTCAAAATAATGGAAGTCCTCTTCCATGCATAATATACACAAAGTCCCATTGTATAACTGTATAAAAAAAAAATATCGTTGCAAGGTGATCTCATATATCTAACCTTGTCTCAACGTTTTTCTGAAAATCTTTGTCATTCATAAGACAATTATTAATTAGATATAAGTTTAAAAGATGAAGTTACCAAATACTTCGCTACACTTATATCATTCCCAAATACTACTTGAACTACCACCGTTCAAGTTATAATCAATTTCAAAAGTTCATCCCACTGATGAGACCACAAGATAAGACTTGAATAGATTCAATCTTTGAAATATTATTGAATGAAAAGTTATGAGATACTTTATTTAGTCCCGATATATATATATCCACATATATATATCCCTTTAAACATTTCCTGGAATCTCTTTTATGCAAAGTATGAACAGAGTTTGAAACATCCAATGAATTTTGGAAAGGAAAAGAATTTTGGCATAAACCCGATATCTCGCTGATCAGGCAAAGATACCAATAAGTAACCTTTTCTACTGTAGATGGATGAATTCCTCACCGGTCATCACCCTGGCCGCATTAGGACCTCGCGCTAGACCGTATCCCGACCCCTCACGCGTTGATGGACTGCCACCCAGCCACTTACACAATAATAGACCGTACCCCGGCCTGTCGCTTATGCCGACTCAATTAGATGGGCTTACTTCCCGAACGTTGGGCAAGTAATCAATTCATTTACCAAAACTGCAACCTCGTTGCGAATATAAAATACACCACAGAGCCGGATTCCCCAGGTTTTGAGCGAGTATTTAAATCCCCTTAAAAAGGAAGATCTTAAATATAAAAATGAGTTTTGGGATCCGCTCTGACTTTTAAAAATCATTTTGAAGACTCGAAAACACTTTAAAGAGTGTTTGGAGTAAGGCTGATTTAATGAAGTAAATCAGTCCCCAGAATATTAGAAAATATCTGAATATTATTAATTAAATAATATTCCCATAAAGAATAGTCTTTATAAAAATAATTGAAGTAGAAGTATTAGAATTTATACTTGAAACGAGTTTTAATTAACCAAAGCTATACTTATATGAAAGTATTATCTTTATTTGAATAATCGAAAATAAGTTTGATTATTGACATCTTATTCTTTAATAAAATAAAGAATATATTTCAGCAAATAATCGGAGTCATAGATCCTCAAATGAATATTCAAATAATATTCAATAAATAAAATAAGCTGAGTCATAATACCTCGAATGAATATTATAAATAATATTCATTAAATAAAATAAAGGAGTCATACATCCTCAAATGAATATTCAAATAATATTCAATAAATAATATAAAGAGTCATAAGCCCTCGAATGAATATTCAAATAATATTCAATAAATAATAAAAGGAGTCATACGCCTTCGAATAATATTCGAAATAATATTCAATAATAAATAAAGTTTAAAGTTATCGAATAAACCTTATTCGATTAATAGTTTTGAAAACTATGACCATATATATGTATATATATATAAATATATATATATATATCCATATCCATATATATACAAAATCTACTCGGGATCCTCGACTCCCGGTTTTAGAAAATATTTTCACCTTTTGGGTCCCTATACTAAGGGTATATGCAAGTTACCGCTATCCTCTAGCATAGGTATTATCAACTGAACCAACAGATATATATTTCAAGAATATGAAACAGGCATGCATATATACCATATCACATGCTACAATATATCGCAAGAATTTGCTAAATAACCAACATGCATCTATCGCAAGATAATGCATATACAAGTGTATTCATCACAACAACAGTATAACGGATAGAATACTTGCCTGAGCGACTGGGGGTTACGAATGGCTCGGGACGAGTCTGGTAACCTATAAGCAACAAGTAAGTTGGAATTAAACCAAAGTCACTTGTAAATCTATACTTTAACTAACTTAGACTCTAACGCTTGTTTTGCGCTCACTGATTCGCTTAAGTCACCCGGGTACCCTCGGCTCCACCATTTTTAATAATTTAACCTTTACGAGTTTTAAGGCGATTCCTTCGCGAGTGTCTTATCAACTGCCTAACACACTCTACATAAATGTTTCATGCTCCGATTAGTCATTTAAGGGCCTTAACCAAGGTTTCAAAGTAAGGCGAGGGGTAAGGTTCGTTCGCGAAACACCGTTACTTAAAACGGTCGTTTCTCCTAAACCGTGCATCGGAATCGAACGAACTACATATCAAAACGAAGCTTGAAACATGAACTATCTAATCATGGCAATGGTCAGTTCATGGTAGTTAGTGTTCGGGTGCAAAAGTCATGCATAAAACAGTTTAAGGAAAATTGGGCATTACGACGGCTATACCTTAGCGATTCCCAAATTTTACCAAATCAATTCAATATCAAATCACCACCAACCAACACCAAACCAACCACAACAATCCAAACATCAACCACAAACAAACCAACCTACCACTCCACCATTTTCTAAGTCAAAACATCCATGGATCATAATTCTAATACCAAGTATGATAACGGCTCAATAATTAACTACAATAACTTACATACATAACTAAACATGCTTAATCTCTCATTCACTAATTCAACCATTAAAACCTCCATTTACAATCCAAGCTCATACAAACTTATAACTTAAATCAAAGGGGAAAGCTTGGTTATACCTTCTTGGAGCTTCTTAATATCATCAAAGAGCCTTGAAATTCCTAAGAGAGCCCTGATCTAAGCTTAAACAACCTTGAACTTCCAAAAGAAATCAAGAAATCAAAGTTAGTTCTTGAAAGTTACTATTCATTACTATTCATCATCATCTTTGATGAATTAATTAGCTAAGAAAGACATGATTTTTGAAGCTCAAACTTCTAGGATAACTAAGTTATAATATCAAGAAGCCATGGGAATTACCTTGAGAATTATGAATGAGCCAAGCTTGGACTTTGAATTTCTAAACCTCCATTTTTCATGAAAAAGTCGAAGCTACAAGGTGGGGAGAGAAGAAATGAGTTGCTTGGTTGATTACTTGGTTAAAAAATGTGATTAGAATACTTGGTGGAGGTTTAATCTTGGATAAATATCTTGACTAATGCTTGCATCACCATGCTTACCTCACCATCTAGCCACTTGTCTAATTCTTATGGATTGATGATGTCATCTATTTTCTACTCCACTTGATTAATCTCCCTTGCTTCTCTTACAAGCTTGTTTCTTGACCGTTTATTTATTTTACGGTTCGCTTAACTTTTGTTCTCGTTTATCGTTTGAGGGATCATACCCGGGATCTTATTACTTGGGTTCCCTTAACCTTTCTCAATACATTATATTCCTTTTATGATCCTTTCTTATAATCCTTGAATTTAAATCCTTTTAATCATGTTACCTTATACTCAATTCTTTCGGTATCTGGTGGATTTTCGGGAAAAATTAAAGTGTTCGGATTTGGATTCTGACAATCTTTACATACACTTATATACCACATAGAGTACTAATAATATCTCAGAAGATCAATAAAAGAACCCCTACATAGTGTGGTATGAAAAGTTTTCTCATTCAGCAAAAACACTATTCATAAGGGTTTCAAAATTTTCCCAAAAATTGGGGTTATTACAGATGTTCCCGAGGATAATATATATATATATATTTATTTATATAAATATAGTTTTCTATAACTATCAATAAAATAAGATATATTCGATAGTTTTGAATAATAATCAAACTTATTTTCGATTATTCGAATAAAGATCATACTTTCGTATAAGTATATCTTTTGTTATTTATTATTCGTTTCAAGTATGAGTTTTTAAAACTTCTACTTCAATTATTTTTATTAAGATTATCCTTATGGGAATATTATTTAAATAATAATATTCAGATATTTTCTAACATATCGGTAATGATTTATTTTATTAAATCATCATTACTCTAAACATTCTTTAAAATATTTTCGAGTCTTCAAAATGATTTTAAAGTCTAGAGCGGATCCCAAAACTCATTTTCAAATTTAAGATCTTCCTTTCGAAGGGGACTTAAATACTCGCTCAAAAATCTGAGGGATCCAGCTCTGTGGTGTATTTTATATTCGCAACGAGGTTGTTGTTTTGAGAAAATAATTTGATTACTTGCCCAACGTTCGGGAAGTAAGTCCATCTAATTGAGTCGGCATAAGCGACAGGCCAGGGTATGGTCTATGAAGGTGTATGAGGCTGGGTGACAGTCCATCCACGCGTGAGTGGCCGGGTAACGGTCTAGCGCGAGGTCCTAATGCGGTCAGGGTGATGACCGGCGAGGAATTCATCCATCGACAGTAGAAAATGTTACTTAATGGGTATCTTTGCCTGATCAGCAAGATATCGGGTTTATGCCAAATTTTTTCTTCTTTCCAAATTCGTTGGGTATTATAACTCTGTTTATACTTATCATAACAGAGGTTTCCAAGGAAAGTATGAGATATATATAGGTGTGTATATATCGGGACTTAATGAAGTATCTCGTAACTTGATTTATTTTGAATGATACTTCAAAGATTGAATCTATTCAAGTATTATCTTGTAGTCTCATCTATGTGATGAACTTTTGAAACTGATTATAACTTGAACGGTGGTAGTTCAAGTAGTATTCGGAAAAGATATAAGTATATTAGAGTATCTTGTAAATTCATCTTTTCAACTTATATCTAGTTAATGATTATCTTATGCATGACAAAGATTTTTAAAAAAATGTTAAGACAAGGTTAGATATATGAGATTACCTTGCAATGATATTTTAATACATTTATAAAATTGAACTCTATGTATATTATGCATGGAAGAGGATTTCCAAGATTTTGAAAAGTATATATACATATATACTGAATATTTTTCGACTTGGTCGCGTTAAAATATCAAACTTGGTTTATTTCTTCTTGACCAATACTTTCATGAGTACTATGAGAATGCTCATATATTGTAAATTATTATACATATTATTTCGGTGGGCTTGTTGTTCACCCTTGCTTTCTTCTTTCATCACACCATAACAGATAGACAAGATCAACATGACCAAACTCCTAATTCGTGAGCGGATAGGAAATGTTCAGCTATTTCCTGTAGGCGTTGATGTCGCTGTAGCTGAGGTAGGAACTACCAATAGGCTAGGCTTTCAACTTTTGATGTACCAGACTTATGTATATTTACAAATTGTAATAATGGCAAAGAATATGTAAATTTATTCAGAAACCCTTTAGAGGTATAATGACTTATAATTTTAGAATAAATGACTTGTGTTATTTTGGTATTCATCTTTGAGACTATAACTTGTGGTGTGTGTGTTTATTGTGGGGTCACAATACGCAGTAGTTGGTTATTTATTAAGATTGGGTGTTATTAAGGGAAATGGAACTCGTGACAACCCGAATCCCCGACCCCGGATTTGGGGGTGTTATAGAAATGGTATCAAAGCTAAGCGTTATAAACCTCAGAGATGATGCGACGTTAAGATAAGAAGTTCACTAAGATAATAAGAACTCTTGCCAAGTTCATAGTCATACTACCTAACGTAGTACTGATAGTTAAAACCCTTATGGGGACCCTTATAAATATCATGATAGTAACATAGATCGTTATCGTATAAGGTAGCGGGGCACCAAACCCTGAAGTTCAAGAGCAATATTGCGATGATGTTTTATTACTTATGGAGATCAGATTATGAATTCGATAGAGCACCCTAATGAGGGACCGAATAATGCTCATGTTGAGGATGTAGCCATTGAGGAGGTTGTCCCAGAAGAGATTGTGCTGAGGTGGATCCCGATGAGGATCCTGACAAGACTGAAAATTTGATCACTGAGGAATTGATGACCGTAGTCAGGGCGACTACAAGAGATAAAAATTGCCAGTTACTACCGTAGGTTTGTTCAAAATTTTGCAAAGATCGCATCCCCTTTAGCGCGGCTTACTCGTAAAACTGAGAAGTTCGAATGGACAGAGGAATGCGAGAACAACTTCTAAGAACTGAAAAAAAGATTGGTGACGGCCCCTGCATTGGCGTTGCCGGAGGGAAAAATGAGATTTTGTGATTTATAGTGATGCTTCGCACAAGGGATTAGGGTGAGTGCTTATGCCGCACGGTAAGGTAATCGCGTACGCGTCAAGACAATTAAGGGAATATAAAATTCGATATCCCCACCCATGATCTTGAGCTCACGACAATAGTTTTGCCCTAAAGATGGAGGCACTACTTGTATGGAGAGAAGTGCGAGATTTACGCAAACCATAAAAGCTCAAGTATATTTTCACGCAGAAAGAGCTCAACATGCACCAAAGGAGGTGGTTAGAGCTAATCAAGGATTACGATTATGAGACTCTTTATCATCCAGGGAAAGCCAATGTGGTTGCTGATGCCCTTAGTAGAAAGGAGAAACTCAAGATGATAATGTCTTCAGGAGAGTTGATAAGATGTTTTGAGAAAATTGAAATAGAAGTGAAGGTAACCGGAGCCGGTACCGAAAAGCTATTTGAGATTACAATGCAGCCTGATTATTGGAAAAGATCATATTATGCCAAGAAAATGTGACGAATGAAGGCAGAGAGCCAATGACTAGAGAAGAGATTAATACCGAGAAAGATGATAAGGGAATAATGAGGTATTTCGACAAAAATTGGGTTTCAATGTTCAAGAGCTTAAAGATGAGATCTTAGATGAAAGCCCTAGTTTGAGGAATAAGATTTAGAGCAAACCCTGAATGTGATAGTCAGGGAGGTCGCCATCAAGATAGAAGGAACCCATAACATAATGAAGTGGAAAATGAGGATTTAAAACATGTAGGATGACCCCGATTATGGGGAGGAGGAGGGAACGTTCATACTAAGGAAACAAAATTCGAGTAAGGAAAGGAGAACCCGAGACGGTACTCCTATACGGAAATTCATGGACCTGTCTAAACAGAACTTAGACTATTAGCCCCTTAACCACCCTGAGGAAACAATGCGGTGAGAAATTCTTTCAGGACCTTTAAGTCGCTAAGCTCTCAGAGTTCCAAGGAACAAGCTGACCCAGTCGAGACAAGAGTCTGGCTAAAGGAAATATAGGAATCATTTGAGATTCTAAATGATTGACGAATCACAAAAGACTATTTTTGTCACTTACCCTCCTAAGAGAGAGGCCACCCGCTAATGATAGGCCAAGAAAGGCACGGAGCCAGAGGTTATAATAAACTGATTAAAGTTCAGTCAATTATTTTCAGGAAAGTACTTCCTAAGGTTATGGAGGTAGTGTAAAAGCTTTAGAGCCAGAACAACGGCGGACGAGTATGATGAATTATGAATCTAAGTTGTAAAAGTTGTCAAGATTTGTTCTGAGGACTAGAATCTCAGAACGACGTGATATTTGAAGTCAATGATTAGTGGGTTCATGAAATGATTGTAAGAGAAAGGAAAATAAAAGAAACTGAAGTGGAAAGGAATATAAAAGCAATAGAGTTTGAGGAATGATAAGGGAGTTGGGTATGAGGAAACCCTAAAGACTCGTAGCAATAGAAATAGAAAAGTATGTAATCTTCAGGATGAGGGTGATTCACCATGAGTTAAATTAATGGTAGAAGGCATAAGAGATACATGTATTTTATCCCCTTTAAGTTGGGAGGATTCGAGGAAACCTTGAAATAGTTCGAAGGATAAATAATGAGATGCGGATAGACTGAGGAGAGAAGAAAGTAAGAAATTAGGAAATTAGATGAAGGAAGTGACCTTCAAGATTGTGAAGTGTAAGTAACGCATGTGAATTGACGCCGGGTATAAAAGATATCCCAACATTGAGATGACTGTTGAGATAAATAAAAGAGGTAAATGAGTAGTTAGAACTAAAAAGTTCACGTTGAACACGACCAATATCTTCTAGAACATCCCTATTATCATTAATAAATCAGGTAAGAAAATCGGATAACCATTGTTATCTTTTGAAGGCCATATTGATTGACCTCATTTTGAATATAGATATTATTGTGAAATTAGGCAACTACTATCGAGGTGGGAATGATTGAATAAGATACCCTTATCAGGGATATATTGATTTATCCATGTAAGGATGCAAGCACCTTTTTAAAGGTGGAATTAAGGTTATAACCTCAATAACTTGAGATGAACCATGGGGGATGCATAAAGGTTGGCATTTCACCTTTAATAGGGACATTATGAGTTTGGGTAGTACGGAATGAAGGACTAAGGCAACAACAACCTATAAAGATCAGTGGAGAAAGTTTTCAGAATTATATAGATAATGATTCTGGTATTAGTAAATGGTATCTTGATATGCCCTGTACCTAGGGTGTACCTCATGAAGGATTTAAGGATAACCTTAGAGGTTTTACAAGGAGAAAGGTAATATTCAAAGTTCTCAAGAATATAAATTTGATAAAGGAAATATGACGTAATTATAATAATACCAGGTGGGGCACGTGTTGAACCATAAGAAAGTATAGATCGACCCAATGAGGGTCGAGATTGGTGAAAACAAGTAGGACCCAAGATAAGAGACGTCCTAAGTATGATCGAGAGTCAGTCGTGACAATGTTCACATCTAAAGACTAAGGCAATGACTTATGGAAAAATGGTAATTTTTTCTCACCATGACTTAAGAAAAGCATTTCACATAAGCAGTGATTGAAATGAGGTAGAAAATTTAGTTGGAGGTGGTTAAAATGACATTGATTGTAAGGAAATTTTACTATCAAGAAAGGCCAAAGAGGTGGCCGACACTTTAAGTGTAAGAGGACAATTATAGGCACTCATGCCAGAGGAATACAGTGATGATGGTTAAAGCCGTGAAGGTTGTATTATGATTTGAAAGATTGACATTTCTTCTGATGATTGTACGATACTCAACCGTAATAGTAGTTTGGTAAAGATTTAATTCATGTAATCGCCGTGAGCGGACTATCTATCTTAGAAGGTCCTATCTTGAGATAAGCCAGGACCATGTTACGAGAGGACTAAATGAACCTTTGAGCTTCATGTTTCCTAATAAGGATATATGGTTAAGAATGGTATTAACCTGCTATCGTTGCTTGATTGAAACTCTTTTGCAATTTTATCTGCTTCATGTCATGTATGTACGTCAGGATCTGGAATGTTCTTCATGATTATGTTACCTCCTTAGAAGAATTCGATACAACATGTATGGACTCCGTATGGTTAGCTATTAAGATTCCAAGAAAAATAAATGACTACAGTTAGTCAATGGTGGACCATAGTAATACAACGATGATTCTGCGAGTAATGAGTCGATTACAACCGTAAGAGTTGTATTGGAATGGATGTTGAGATTCAGTACCACTAATCGGGTCGTGGTAATGTATAGGTTATTATTGATAGACCAACTAAGCCGAACATTTACCTATGATATATTTATTCCTTCTTATCGAAAAAGAGTAGTATTACTATACGAGGAAGGTTGCAATGCAAGCATAGAATTCTAGTAACGATGATGTCTACAATGAAATCCCAGATTCGATTTTCAAAGTCGAGGGAGTTTTAAAGGTGATTGTTTATAAGCTCGCGCAAGAGCATGGGTCTATGGAATGATGGACGGAATAGTAAATATTCAGGCACGTGAATTGTGATGTTATAATACTTGATGTTGATATATATATACATATATGTTTCATTCTCCTATGATAAACCTCTATAGTTTAGAGGTAGATTCCAAAACAGACATTTTGCGACCATAATTTCCTAAAATTGTTCTTTTTCTCTCCTTTTCATTTCGTGCAAACTGAGGAGAACAACCTTTCCAGAAGGGGAGGTATTGCCAAATGACTATCTATCTGTGTGATAGAAGCCTAGTAGGATGCCACATGTTGTTTAATTGCTTTTCAAGTACTAAAGGCTGGCCACCTTCTGTACTAACTATGCGATGTAACAAGTGTTCATGATCATAGTGATCTCTCAATAAATTCTTTTACTTCTATATGATGGATCAAGCTTTCAAAGATAGAAGAAGCTAGAAATGAAGTAGTATCAGTACGGTGGTATTCCGATTCTAACGCGTTCGTGATACTAAGGTTGACGTATTTATTAAATGGTTATAAAACTCTAGCAAGTAAAGGTATATACAGAATAATATTCTATACGGAAGATATTAACGATTATGAACTGGAAAAGAGTGGGTATTGAGAAGCAAAAGCTATAATGCTAGAAGCTATGATGAGAGTCTGTGCGATAGAATTGAAAGAATTGGAATGATCACTTATGACGTATCGAGTTTCTTACAACGATAGATGATATGTCAGTATCGAGATGTCGCCTTATGAGATCCTTGAGGGAAGACAATGCGGATCTCCCTTGTATCAGAAAGAAGTTGGAGAGCGCGAGATGATCGGGCCCAAAATGGTCTAAAGGACCAAAGATAAAGTTGATCTAATCAAAGGAAGGCTGGTAGAAACCCCAGGATGGACCGAAGAAGTATGTTGATTTTACTCGAAAGGACAAAAAGTATGAAATAGGGGACCTAGTGTTGTTAAAGGTATCCCCTTGAAAAAAATTGATGAGGTTTGGAAAGAAAGGAAAGCTAAGTCCACGAATTGTTGGGCCCCTTGGATATATTAAGATGTATTGGGAAGTTATAAAATAAACTAGCCCTACCCTAAACCTGCAACTTCATAACATGTTCCACGTATCAATATTAAGGAAGCATAATCTCAATGTCGGACATATAGGAGAATACGAGTGCATAGACATGCAACCAGACTTGACCTATATGGAGCAACCAGTAAGGGTTATGGATCGAAAGGAGCAAGTGCTTAGGAACAGGGTTATCAATCTAGTCAGAGTTTTTACGTAAAACCACAATGTGGGAAAATTGACTTGAGAATTAGAAAGCGCAATGCTAGAAAAGCATCCCCAACTGTTTTCTATCTGATTCCGGGACGGAATCCATTTAAGGAGGGGAGACTGTAATAACCCTAATTTTTGGAAATTTTTGAAACCCTGATGAATAGTAACTTTTGCTGACTATGCTGATTAAGAAAAATTATCAGACCACGATAGATAGGAATACTGTTATGGAAATTCTAAGATCGTATTAGTAAAGTAAATGACTGTATGTAAATGTCGTCAGAATCCAAATTCGAACACTTTGATTTTTCCTCGAAAATCCACCAGATACAGAAAGAATTGAGTATAAGGTAACATGATTAAAAGTATTTAAATTCAAGGATTATAAGAGAGGATCATAAAATGAATATAAAATATTGAGAAAGGTTTAGGGGAACCCAAGTAATAAAATCCCGGATATGATCCCTCAAACGACAAACGAGAACGAAAGATAAGCGGACCGTATAACAGATAAGCGGTCATTAGCCAAGAAATTAAGGGTTAATCAAAGAGGTTAGTAGATGATGATGTAATCACACCACAAAGGGAAGAAAAGTTTTAAAAGATGACACAAGCTTGATGACATAAGCATGACAAAGGGGTTTTGTTTTGTTGGTTGATTTTGGGCCATGAAAAATTAACCATGGTAAAAAGCTAAACAATTGACAAGACAAAAAGAGAAGCATCCAAGCATAATTTCATTAAAAAAAAGAAGAGAAGTTGACTTTTGCCTCCAAGAACAAAAGCTCTCGGCCAAAACAATACCAGCAACTTCAAACTTCCATATCTCCTTCAATACTCACCCCAATGTTGTGTTCTATAGCTCGTTGGAAAGGTATTGAGATGTACTACAACTCTTGTTCACAAGTCTCGTCCAAATAATCATGGTAAGACCCTCATATTTACAGTTCTTTCAATCGGACTTTTAGAAACTTCAAAACCTAATTTTGTGTTCTTGATTTCATTGGAAAGATCAAGCTTGTAGGAGGCTCCCTAAGGCTTCCTAGCAACTTAACACCTTCCAAGGAAGGTATAAACTTCAAACCCTAGCCTTTACTTTAATTTTTAGTAACTTTAATGGTTGGTTTTGTGAAATGAGAAGCATGTATTGTGATTATTAGTAGTTTGGTTTGATTTGGAAGTGTTTTGGTAATTGAAGCTTGATTATAGTTGATAGGTCTTGATTGTGGTTGTTTGAGTTGAAAAACTTGGAGGTTATGGATTGATGTGGTATGGTTTAGGTGAATTTTTGTTGTATGGATGGTTATGAGTTCTGAACAATCTGTAAAATTTCCATGTTTTGCTAGATCATTTCATAAGCTTCATTTTGGTATGTGGTTCGCTTAGATCTGATTTACGGTTTAGGAGAAACGGCCGTTTTAAGTTACGGTATTTCACGAACGATTCTTTACCCCTCGCTTAAATTTGAAACCTTGTTTAAGTCCCTTAAGAGACTAATTGGATTACGAAAAAATTATGTAAGATTAATTAGTCAGTTGGTAAAGTTCTCGCGAAAGAGTCGCCTTAAAATTCGTAACGATTAATTTATTAAAATTGGTGGAGCTGAGGGTGCACGAGCGATTAACGCAAATCGTTAAGCGTATAAGCGACCGTTAGGGTATGAGTGAGTTTTGACTAGTTTCTTAAGAGATCGTGGTCTAATTCCGGCTTATGTTTTTGTTCATAGGTTACCGGACCCACTCTAAGCTTAAGTCTACCCGGTACACTCAGGCAAGTTTTCTACCCGTTATACTGTTATTGTGATGTAAATATATTGATGCATTATCTTGAGATAGGTGCATGACTGTTATTAGCAAATCTTGTGATATATTGGAGCATGTTGATATGGTATATATATACATGTTGTGAAATCTTGATATTCTATTATCAATTCAAATGCTTATAATCTGCATAATACCTATACTAGAGATAAGCAGTAGTTGCGTATACCCTTAGTATAGGGGACCCAAAGGTGAACATTTTTCTAAACAGGGAGTCGATGTTCCCGAGGATAATATATATTTATATATATATATATAGTTTTCTATAACTATTAATCGAATAAGGTATATTCGATAGTTTTGAATAATAATCAAACTTATTTTCGATTATTCGAATAAAGATCGTACTTTCGTATACGTATATCTTTTGTTATTTATTATTCGTTTCAAGTATGAGTTTTTAAAACTTTTACTTCAATTATTTTTATAAAGATTATCCTTATGGGAATATTATTTAAGTAATAATATTCAGTTATTTTCTAACATATCGGGAATGATTTAATTTATTAAATCATCATTACTCTAAACATTCTTTAAAATATTTTCGAGTCTTCAAAATGATTTTAAAGGCTAGAGCGGATCCCAAAACTCGTTTTCAAATTTAAGATCTTCCTTTCGAAGGGGACTTGAATACTCGCTCAAAAATCTGAGGGATCCGGCTCTGTGGTGTATTTTATATTCGCAACGAGGTTGCTGTTTTGAGAAAACAATTTGATTACTTGCCCAACGTTCGGGAAGTAAGTCCATCTAATTGAATCGGCATAAGCGACAGGCCGGGTTACGGTCTATGAAGGTGTAAGAGGCTGGGTGACAGTCTATCCACGCGTGAGTGGTCGGGTAACGGTCTAGCGCGAGGTCCTTGTAATATCCTGGATATATCATGTAATTATTTTTGCTAATAGATAATTATTATGTATGTTCAGTATTTATTCTGTGAATTATTTGTTAAGTGTTAAATGTGTTTGGATGTTTAAAAATAATATTAATTGAGTATTTTAATTTTTATATGTCTAAAATAAAATATAGATTTTTATGACCCAACCGACTTCATAAAAACTATTTTTATGTTGATTTATGATTTTATAGGAAATATATAGATTTTATAAAATCTTTTTCCGAGTATTTGAAAACTATTTCTACATTCGGGAACTAACCGACGTCATCTGTTTTTATATTTTTATAAACCGAAACTCTTCTGAGAACTCCTTCCTAACTCAATTGCAATATTCCGAGCATTTTCCATGTTTCGACTTTTTCGATCCGGCATACGGTTTGTCCTGCGCGGGTCCCGGCGCAACAATTTCAAT
The DNA here is from genome assembly GCF_009905375.1 of Apium graveolens. Taxonomy (NCBI): domain Eukaryota; kingdom Viridiplantae; phylum Streptophyta; class Magnoliopsida; order Apiales; family Apiaceae; genus Apium; species Apium graveolens. The sequence goes on along the minus strand of NC_133647.1, from coordinate 51,300,016 downwards.
ACATTATTCATTTTGGTAAATCAATAAAACTCGTATTTTCGATAAACGGGATCTTTTTATTAAACTATCACAGTTATCACCTCGTAATACGTGTAACCAGGCGTTATGACCAATACCGCAGTACAAATTGTACCGGTTTGGATAATTATCCCGAAAACCGGTACCATTTGGATCAGTTTTTATAAATAAACGTACCATTTTACATCCGGAATGATCCAACGGGATACTAATTTTCCGTAATTATAATTAGCCTTTACCGTATTTTATTTCATACCGAAAATCATTTGCAGACAGTAATTATATAAATTTCCAGAGAAAATCTATATATTCATATAATCTTTTAAGAATCAAACAACAATTTGAGGGTGTTAGTGATCTCTATTTTCAAAGATTGAGTAACCAAAACGAAGGTCTCGAAGTGTTCTATCAGTTTCTTCAAGTTTTTGAACTACAGAAATCAAGGTTTATTTTCCATATTTTTATTATTTTCGAATTATTTTGATTAAAAATATGAATTTTTGTTCGGATGATTGTTTGAATAATTTGATGATTGCATGTTGTAGAGCTTGTTTTCCTGATGATTTTGATATATTATATGACTGATTTGGAGTTCAATAACATATTCAAAATTGAGTTTGATTTTCGAATTTTGAAATTAGGGTTTATAATTCGTTTGAATGTTCTTAATTGAATTTGGGGGTTTCTTATTTCGGGTTAACCAGATGTTCTAGAGGGGTGAGTTGTGTTCCTTATGAAATTTGCAATCGAATCGTATAAGTCTTGCTAATTGACGAGGTCTGTAGAGGAGGGAGTTGTGATTTTAAGGTTACGTCGAGTTCGTCGGAAACCGGCGAACTTCCCGGCCATTTTCCGACAAACTCAGGGATTGTTAGTATGAATTAATGGCATGGTTATGTTCCTCGTGTTGTGTAGATGTGATCTGGAGGTGGTGGTGGCCTGAGTATCCCTGGATCGATTTCTCCGGCGAAACATGGTGTTTTCCGGCGACCCCCTGTCAAAATACAGTTTAGTACCTGGACCTTTGGGGACGATGCAGTTTGGTCCCTGAAGTTTCCAGAGTTTGCAAGAATAGGATTCCTGTTTTAAAAATATTTAAAAATCATATTTTCTATTTATTTTAATTATAAAAATCCATTTTTAATTTCTGAAAATTCCAAAAATTATTATTTTAATTCCAAAAATTATTTTTAATTCATAAATAAATCTGAATTAATTAGTTAATTAATTTCAGTTAATATTTAATTGATTAATTGGTCAATTAATTCGAAAATTAATTGATTAATTGATTTAATTAATTATTTATTGATTTTAGTTAATTATTTAATTAGATTTAATTATTTAAAAATGATTTAAAAATTCTGAAAAATAGTTTCGAGTTTTAAAATATTATTTTAAATTGTTTTTAAGGCTCGATAATTATTATAGAATTGTTTTGAAGCCAGATTTGGCCAACCGAACCCTGTTTATTACTCTGAAATTGATCCAACGACCCGTTTTAATTCTGAAAATGTTTTAAAAATCATTTTAAATACCCGAAAGCCTGTTTATAACCCGAGACTTCTTTATAAATGATATATCATTGATTGTTTGATGTGTCATGTGCTATATGTGACTTGTTGATTGATTGTTGGTCTATATGTTCGGTGTTTACTTGTTTATAGTGTAACTTTCAATCTGTTAATCGGATTTAGGTGAAACGAAGGGTAGATAGAAGTATGTTTTGAATAGAATCGTATGAGTTGAGTATTAATAAATACTTATGTTATATGAGCAGAAGAGGCAAGGCTTAGGAAAGGGAAGCAGATAGTCGAGGAATAGACGGTTGTGATTGGATGTTAGTGCAGTATAGCAAGCTAGTACCAGGCAAGTGTTCTGAACTTTCTCGAGATATATTATAGTTGATTGATAGTCCTGTTTTATATTACAAGTGCTTTAAAGCACTGAACCCTAAACCCTGATTCCAGTTATTGAACTTGAGCCGTAAACCTTATTCTTTCTTAACCATTGATTGTTGTACACCCAGATACGAACCACAAATATACAATACTACTCCACAAATACATACAAACTAAACACCAAACACTGAATCGAATTACATACATACTCAAACCATTGTACCTTATGATTTGAAAGACAAATTCCTGGTAACCCTGAAACATTGATTCCTTTATTATCCAATTATTTCATTACCTAACAGCCAAGCTTTGAAATTGTCATATTGATCCTTTGTGAAGGTTGAAACCATTTCATTATCGAACATCCAATGTTGTTTCTAATTCTGTTTATTGCTTTACATTGTTTATTCTGTTATTATGTTAGAATTGGATTGTTTTATAAAATTATGGACCAGATTCGTGGTCAGACCATATAAATGGTCAAGTTAGGCCAATGTGTGCCTTGGATCAGTAGTTAGAGCAGTGCTGTGTGTTTTGCTCGGGGTTAGTGCGTGACTGATCAGTAGCCTAACCTTGGTTTTTAAAATGAAAATATAATATCCAATTCTAAATCATAATTCATTGTTCACTTGATATCATAAACCTTTTCACTTGATGATCTTTATTCTCAGTTTTGTCATTGTGACTTGCTGAGCTAGTTAGCTCATTAGTGCGATGTTGTTTATGTTGTTTTCCAGTTAAGAGGGAACCAGTTGGTAGCGAGGATCTCCTGTTCAGCACGAGAGCTAGGGGTTCAGGTTGATCGAGTTAAGCTAGTAGGCATCTTTTGAGATAATTTAAGTTTGTAAAAGTTTGTAATAATGTTAAATACTCAGTTTTGAGTTTGAATAGTTGGGATTTGGACGGTTTGTAATATAAGTGTGTTTGGCTTGTGTGCATACTTTAACCTGTTGCGGTCCGTGGTAGTTGGTAAGTAGGGTCACTGCATTATTATCTTTATTATTGTTATAAGCAGGTTATAAATAAGGTGTGTGTGTGGACCCCAAACTTCTGACCCGGGTTTGGAGGGCGCCACAGGTTTGGTATCAGAGCTACAGGTTATAAGTCACTGACACAAGCCTAGGTTGACGGGAATGGGTAGATGGTTAGGATTAGAAGTAAGGAATAGAAAGATAGAACGCCGAGAGGTTGAGCGCTACGGTATAATAGGTATTAGTATGATTCACGTCGTGGTTCGAGATTCTTATATTGCGATATGATTTCAGAGAGCAGCGATGGCTGACTCTTTCATCCCTGTATCAGCTGATCACTCAGAGCCTTCAGTTGGAGTACCATCTTCAGATCTACGTCATGTTGTTCCACCAGTGTTGGCTATTCTACCTCCACCTGTGTTGCAGCCTGTACCATTGCAGGCTATTCCACCCCCAGGCATGAGGCCACCTATCAGAGGACCCCCACCTGCTGATTCAGGCTTTACTGGTCATTCAGTTACAGGAGTACCTTTCTAGTTCTCTTCTTATCATGTCCCATATCATTAGTTTGAGGCTTGCCTTATGGAGCAGCGATTCCTACAGGGTCAGATTCAGGAGTTATTACATATCATGCGTACCAGAGAGGTTGGGAGTGGTGAGAGGCGACTCAGAGAGAGGCTTCAGGTATTTTGTAGAGCAGCTGTTGTGAGGATTGCTGAGGCTACTCATGAGGAAATCACCCCTGATTTTCTAGTGGAGTGGGCTAAGTGGGTTCTAGAGAAGCTTGAGGAGATTGGAGGTCCAGACTTGCCATGAGTCTGAGATACAGAGATGGAGATGCTGATCAGAGTTGTTATGGCTGTGTAGTATGTACAGTATTGTGTAGTATGTATCGGTAGACTTTTGGGTTGTATTTATAGACTAGATCTGTTGACTAGTGAGTAGGTTTGTTATACCCTTTTTGCTTTTACTTTCGAAGCGTCTTTACGCTTGTACTACCTAAAACTTTTGATCTATATATGTCAGTACCTTTTTCCTTTCCAGTATTGTCATTTACTTTACTGCACCTGTTTTACTTTACCTTAATTATTGCACCAGTTATACCCCTGTGATACCATGTACCCTGTTCCCTTAACTGTTTATATTCTGTAAAGAAGCATGCAATTTACTTAGTTCAACTGTTACAACTGTTTTCAAAAATAGATATTTTTATTTTACAAAACTTTTCTTTTATGCAAAAGCTTTGATTTAAAAGCTAAATAAGTTGTTTGATTCTTTACAGAAAAATGCCTCCCAGAAGAAATACCCGCACTAATACCCAAAATGAAGAAACCAACAACAATAACAATAACAACCAAGATGATACAAACCAGAATGCAAACCCAGGACCCATAGACCCAGCAATAGCCCAGATTCTTCAAATCTTGGCCCAACAAACAGTTCACCTGGCACAACAACAACAAAGACAAGCCCAATCCCCAGGTAACTTTCAAAACTTTTCAGGCGGTAAACCCACCAGAATTCAAGGGTTCCTTAGAACCGAATGAAGCAAATGTTTGGTTAAAAGAAATAGAGAAGTCATTTGCCTTAGTGAAGGTGAAGGAAGAACATAAGGTTGAGTTTGCAAGCTATTATTTGAAGAATAAAGCCACCTATTGGTGGGAAACTGTGAAAACATTGGAAGGAACATATGTTATTACTTGGGAAAGGTTTAAGGAATTATTTTTAGAAAAGTATTTTCCCCAGTTTGTTCAGGATCAGATGGAGCTAAAGTTTTTATAATTAAAGCAAGAAAATATGTCGGTGGCAGATTATGAGAGTAAGTTTGAAGAGTTGTCAAGGTATGTGCCGTCATATGTGGATACTGACAAGAAGAAGGCCAAAAGATTACAGCAAGGTCTGAAGCCATGGATCAGAGGAAAGGTAGCCATTTTTGAGTTGGATACCTATGCAGGAGTAATACAGAAGGCCATGATTGCAGAGACAGAGAGTGAGATGTCACAGAAGGAAAAAGAAAGTAAGAAGAGAAAGTCTGAAGGGAATGAAGGTCAGTCACAACCAGGGAAGTTTCCACATTTTAAGAAGGGCAGGTTTCAGCCAGGGAGAAATTTTAATTTCAAGAGACAAAATGCAGGCGACGGAGGCCAGGGCAATCGTCCAGTTAATGTGAATCAGCCGAATCAGTTGAATTTAACTTTTCCAGATTGTCAGGTATGTGGGAAGAAGCATGAAGGAGTTTGTAACAAGTTGAATGTAATTTGTTTCAAGTGTAACCAGAAATGGCACTATTCGAGGGAGTGCCGAAATTAGCCAGCAAGAGAGCCAGCAAGCAAGGATCAGCCCATCTGGAATTCAGTGGTGAAGGTTCCAGCCATTTGATTTACGTGCTTCAAATATGGAAAGCCAGGACATATAGCCAGGGATTGCAAGACACCAGCCCCAGTCAGTAATGCATTGAGGATTATGGGATCTACCCCAGCAGTGAATGAGACTCCAAGGGCTAGAGTTTTTGATATGTCTGTGAAGGACGCTATCCAGGATACTGATGTTGTGGCAGGTACGCTTAATGTGAATTCTTTATGTGCCAAAGTGTTAATAGATTCGGGAGCAACTCGATCGTTTGTTTCTCAAGATTTTGTTAGTAAGTTAAATTGTCCAGTTGAGTATTTAAATGAAATAATGACTGTGGAATTAGCAAATAAAGAATGTGTATTTGTTAATCAAGTTTGTGGAAATTGTGAAATTGAGATTTCTGGTAGTAAGTTTTGTGTAGATTTGATACCATTCAAGTTAGGAGAATTTGATGTCATCTTAGGAATGGATTGGTTATCTAAGCATAATGCCCAGATAGATTGTCGAAATAAGAAGGTAATGGTGAAGATGCCAGACGAAAGGATAGTAACGTTCAAGGGCCAGAAGCAAGCAAAGAAGTTCTAAACGATGATTCAAGCCAAAAAGTTACTACGACAAAGATGTGAGCATTTCGTGGCATATATGATTGATAGAAGTCAGGAGTCAGCAAAGCTTGAAGATATTCCAGTAGTTGATAAATTTCCAGATGTGTTTCCCGATGAGTTACCAGGACTTCCTCCAGATAGAGAAATTGAGTTTGCAATCGACTTAGCACCTGGAACAGAACCAGTATCCAAGGCCCCATACAGAATGGCGCCCGTTAAGATGAAAGAACTAGCGAAGCAATTGCAAGAGTTGTTAGAGAAAGGAGTAATCAGACCCAGTGTATCCCCGTGGGGTGCACCGGTATTATTTGTCAAGAAGAATGATGGAAGCATGAGATTGTGCATCGACTATCGGGAGCTCAACAAGCTTACAATCAAGAAGAAGTACCCGTTACCAAAAATTGATGATTTATTTGACCAATTGAAAGGAGCCAAGTACTTCTCCAAGATTGACTTACGATCGGGATATCATCAACTAAAGATTAAGCCAGAAGATATACCAAAGACAGCTTTCAGGACAAGGTATGAACATTATGAATTTTTAGTAATGTCTTTTGGATTAACCAATGCCCCGACATCGTTTATGGATCTGATGAACAGAATTTTCAAGGAATACTTGGACAAGTTTGTTATTGTGTTCATAGACGATATTTTGATTTATTTAAAGATAGAAGAGGATCATGCAGTACATTTAAGAACAGCTTTGGAGATTTTAAGGAAAAAGAAATTATATGATAAATTCTCGAAGTGTGAGTTTTGGCTATAGGAAGTTCAGTTCTTAGGACACATAGTCGGTAATGAAGGGATCAAAGTGGACCCATCGAAGATTGAAGCAATTACAAATTGGGAAAGACCGAGAACACCAACAGAGTTAAGAAGTTTCTTGGGATTAGCGGGATATTATCGTCGATTCGTTCAAAATTTCTCAAGGATTGCAACATCATTGACAAAGCTTACACGGAAGAATGCAAAGTTTATATGGAACGATAAATGCGAAGAAAGTTTTCAGGTATTGAAGCAAAGATTAATCACGGCACACGTTTTGTCACTTCCCGACGATAAAGGAAATTTTGTAATTTATAGCGATGCTTCTCATAAAGGACTCGGATGTGTTCTGATGCAGCACGATAAGGTGATTGCGTATGCGTCAAGGCAACTGAAACCACAAGAACAGAAATATCCTACTCATGATTTGGATCTAGCAGCCATAGTTTTCGCTTTGAAAATTTGGAGACATTATCTATATGGAGAAAAATATGAGATTTACACGGATCATAAAAGCTTAAAGTACATATTCACACAGAAGGAGCTTAATATGAGACAGAGGAGATGGTTAGAATTGATCAAGGATTACGACTGTACAATTAATTATCATCCCGGTAAAGCGAACCTTGTAGCGGACGCGTTGAGTCGGAAGGAAAAGTTAAATGTGTTATCAATACCCGAAGAAATATATAAGGAATTTCAGAAACTGGAATTGGAGATTAGAGTTTGCAAGCCTGATAAAGCAAAAGTGTATAGTATGACTTTCCAGCCGGAGTTGTTAGGGAAGATAAAGAAGTGTCAAGAAGAAGTAATGGATCAGGACATAAATCATTTGGTGGGTGAAAAATTATACACGCAAAAGGACGATCAAGGTATTATTAGGTTTTCTTCTAGAATTTGGATTCCACCAGTAACGGAGTTGAAGAATGAAATTTTACAGGAAGCTCATAGTTCAAGGTATTCAATCCATCCAGGGAGTGCCAAAATGTACAGAGATTTAAAGGAAAATTATTGGTGGCCAGATATGAAGAGGGAAATTACGGAATGGGTTAGCAAATGTTATGCATGTCAGAGAGTTAAAGCAGAGCATCAAAGACCAAGTGGATTGCTACAGCCATTGGAAATTATAGAGTGGAAGTGGGAGCATATTACCATGGATTTCATAGTTCGATTACCAAGAACAAAAGCTAATCATGATGCCATCTGGGTTATAGTGGATAGACTTACCAAGTCAGCTCATTTTCTGCCTATAAATGAAAGATTTTCACTCGACAAGTTGGTCCATATGTACCTGAAGGAAATTGTAGTTCGTCATGGAGTTCCTGTGTCTATTGTATCTGATCGAGATCCAAGATTTAATTCAAGATTTTGGAAGAGTTTTCAAGAATGTTTGGGAATGAGACTGAATATGAGTACGACTTACCATCCACAGACGGGCGGCCAGAGTGAAAGAACGATCCAGACAATCGAATACATGTTACGTGTTTGTGCTATTGATTTCAAAGGAAGTTGTTGAAGTTATCCAGAAGAGATTGATAGCAGTATAGGACCGTTAAAGGAAATATGCAGATCAATCAATGAAAGACATGGAATTCGAAGAAGGGAATTTGGTATTACTAAAAGTATCTCCATGGAAGGGATTAACGAGATTTGGAAAGAAAGGAAAACTGAGCCCAATATACATTGAACCTTTTGAGATTTTATAGCGCGTTGACAAAGTAGCTTACGAGTTGGCGTGACCTCCGCACATGGAGCACATTCACAATGTTTTCATGTATCGATGCTTAAGAAGTATAATCCAGACTCCAGGCATGTAATAGAATATGAGCCAATAGAGCTTCAGGCAGATTTGTCATATGTAGAGAGTCCGATAGAAATTCTAGAGGAAAGAGAGAAAGTATTGAGAAATAAAGTGGTAAAGTTAGTAAGAGTATTGTGGAGAAACCCAAAGGTTGAAGAGTCAACCTGGGAGTTAGAAAGTGATATGAGAGAAAAATACCCTCATTTATTTTCTTAGAAGATAATGAGGACAGAATCCTTTTAAGGGGGGAAAGATGTAATATCCGAGATATATCGTGTAATTATTTTTGCTAATAGATAATTATTATCTATGTTCAGTATTTATTCTGTGAATTATTTGTTAAGTGTTAAATGTGTTTGGATGTTTAAAAATAATATTAATTTGAGTATTTTAATTTTTATATGTCCAAAATAAAATATAGATAATTGTCATAACTTCCTATTTATTTTTATGTTGATTTATGATTTTATAGAAAATATATGGATTTTATAAAAAAAAAATCAGAGTATTTAAAAACTATTTTCTACAATCGAGAACCAACCGACTTCATCCGTTTTTACATTTTTATAACCCGAAACTCTTCCGAGAACTCTTTCATAACCTAATTGCAATATTCCGAGCATTTTCCATGTTTCGACTTTTTCGATCCGCCGTACGGTTTGTCCTGCGCGGGTCCCGACGCAATATTTTCGATACATTATTCGTTTTGGTAAATCAATAAAACTCGTATTTTCGATAAACGAGATCTTTTTATTAAACTATCACAATTATCACCTCGTAATATGTGTAACCAGGTGCTGAGACCAAGTCTGCCGTACAAATTGTACTGGTTTGGATAATTATCCCGAAAACCGGTACTGTTTGGATCAGTATTTATAAATAAACGTACCATTTTAAATCCGGAATGATCCAACGGGATACTAATTTTCCGTAATTATAAATAGTCTTTACCGTATTTTATTTCATACCGAAAATCATTTGCAGACAGTAATTATATAAATTTCCAGAGAAAATCTATATATTCATTTAATCTTTCAAGAATCAAACAGCAATTTGAGGGTGTTAGTGATCTCTGTTTTCAAAGCTTGAGTAACCAAAACGAAGGTCTCCGAGTGTTCTATCAGTTTCTTCAAGTTTCAGAACTGCAGAAATCAAGGTTTATTTTTTATATTTTTATTTATTTTCGAATTATTTTGATTAAAAATATGAATTTTTGTTCGGATGATTGTTTGAATGATTTGATGATTGCATGTTGTAGAGCTTGTTTTCCTGATGATTTTGATATATTATATGACTGATTTGGAGTTCAATAACATGTTCAAAATTGAGTTTGATTTTCGAATTTTGAAATTAGGGTTTATAATTCGTTTGAATGTTCTTAATTGAATTTGTGGGTTTCTTATGAAATTTGTAGTCGAATCGTATAAGTCTTGCTAATTGACGAGTTTTGTAGAGGAGGGAGTTGTGATTTTAAGATTACGTCGAGTTCGCCGAAAACCGGCGAACTTCCCGGCCATTTTTCGGCCAACTCAGGGATTGTTAGTATGAATTGATGGCATGGTTGTGTTCCTGGTGTTGTGTAGATGTGATCGGGAGGTGGTGGTGGCCTGAACATCCCTGGATCGATTTCTCCGACGAAACAGGGTGTTTTCGGCGACCCCCTGTCAAATTACAGTTTAGTACCTGGACCTTTGGGGACGATGCAGTTTGGTCCCTGAAGTTTCCAGAGTTTGCAAGAATATGATTCCTGTTTTAAAAAATGTTTAAAAATCATATTTTCTATTTATTTTAATTACAAAATTCCGATTTTAATTTCTGAAAATTCCAAAAATTATTTTTTTAATTCCAAAAATTATTTTTAATTCAAAAATAAATCTGAATTAATTAGTTAATTAATTTCAGTTAATATTTAATTGATTAATTGGTCAATTAATTCGAAAATTAATTGACTAATTGATTTAATTAATTATTAATTGATTTTAATTAATTATTTAATTAGATTTAATTATTTAAAAATGATTTAAAATTCCGAAAAATAGTTACGAGCTTTAAAATATTATTTTAAATTGTTTTCAAAGCTCGATAATTATTATAAAATTGTTTTGAAGCCAGATTTGGCCAACCGAACCCTGTTTATTACTCTGAAATTGATCCAACGACTCGTTTTAATTCCGAAAAATAATTTAAAAATCATTTTAAATACCCGAAAGCCTGTTTATAACCCGAGGCTTCTTTATAAATGATATATCATTGATTGTTTGACGTGTTATGTGCTATATGTGACTTGTTGATTGACAGTCGGTCTATATGTTCGGTGTTTACTGGTTTATAGCGTAACTTTCAATCCGTTAATCGGATTTGGGTGAAACGAAGGGTAGATAGAAGTATGTTCCGAATAGAATCGTATGAGTTGAGTATTGATAGATACTTATGTTATATGAGCAGAAGAGGCAAGGCTTAGGAAAGGGAAGCTGATAGTCGAGGAATAGACGGTTGTGATTGAAAGTTAGTGCAGTATAGCAAACTAGTACCAGGTAAGTATTCTGAACTTTCTCGAGATATATTATAGTTGATTGATAGTCCTGTTTTATATTGCAAGTGCTTTGAAGCACTGAACCCTAAACCCTGATTCCAGTTATTGATCTTGAGCCATAAACCTTATTCTTTCTAAACCATTGATTGTTGTACACCCAGATACGAACCACAAATATACGATACTACTCCACAAATACATACAAAATAAACACCAAACACTGAATCGAATTACATACATACTCAAACCATTGTACCTTATGATTTGAAAGACCAATTCCTGGTAACCCTGAAACATTGATTCCTTTGTTATCCAATTCTTTCATTACCTAACAGCCAAGCTTTGAAATTGCCATATTGATCCTTTGTGAAGGTTGAAACCATTTCATTATCGAACATCCAATGTTATTTCTGATTCTGTTTATTGCTTTATATCGTTTATTCTGTTATTATGTTAGAATTGGATTGTTTTATAAGATTGTGGACCAGATTCGTGGTCAGACCATATAAATGGTCAAGTTAGGCCAATGTGTGCCTTGGATCCAGTAGTTAGAGCAGTGTTGTGTGCTTTGCTCGGGGTTAGTGCGTGACTAATCAGCAGCCTAACCTTGGTTTTTAAAATGAAAATATAATATCCAATTCTAAATCATAATTCATCGTTCACTTGATATCATAACCCTTTTCACTTGATGATCATTATTCTCAGTTTTGTCATTGTGACTTGCTGAGCTAGTTAGCTCATTTGTGCGATGTTGTTTATGTTCTTTTCCAGTTAAGAAGGAACCTGTTGGTAGCGAGGATCCCTAGTCCAGCGCGAGAGCTAGGGGTTCAGGTTGATCGAGTTAAGCTAGTAGGCATCTTTTGTGATAATTTAAGTTTGTAAAAGTTTGTAATAATGTTTAATACTCAGTTTTGAGTTTGAATAGTTGGGATTTGGACAGTTTGTAATATAAGTGTGTGTTTGGCTTGTGTGCATACTTTAACCTGTTGCGGTTCGTGGTAGTTGGTACGTAGGGTCACTGCATATTATTATTATCTTTATTATTGTTATAAGCAGGCTATAAATAAGGTGTGTGTGTGTGGACCCCAAACTTCTGAACCGGGTTTGGAGGGCGCCACAGTCCTAATGCGGCCAGGGTGATGACCGGCGAGGAATTCATCCATCTACAGTAAAAAAGGTTAATTAATTGGTATCTTTGCCTGATCCGCAAGATATCGGGTTTATGCCAAAGTTTTTCTTCTTTCCAAATTCAGTGGGTATTATAACTCTGTTTATACTTATCATAACAGAGGTTTCCAAGGAAAGTATGAGATATATATATAGGTGTATATATATCGGGACTTAATGAAGTATCTCGTAACTTCATTTCTTTTGAATGATACTTCAAAGATTGATTCTATTCAAGTCTTATCTTGTAGTCTCATCTATGTGATGAACTTTTGAAACTGATTATAACTTGAACGGTGGTAGTTCAAGTAGTATTCGGAAAAGATATAAGTATATTGGAGTATCTTATAACTTCATCTTTTCAACTTATATCTAGTTAATGATTATCTTATGCATGACAAAGATTTTCAGAATAATGTTGAGACAAGGTTAGATATATGAGATCACCTTGCAGCGATATTTTTATACATTTACAAACTGGAACTCTATGTATATTATGCATGGAAGAGGATTTCCAAGATTTTGAAAAGTATATATATATATACTGAATATTTTACGACTTGGTCGCGTTAAGATATCAAACTTGGTTCATTTCTTCTTGCGCAAGACTTTCATGAGTACTATGAGAATACTCATATATTGTAAATTATTATACATATTATTCCGGTGGGCTTGTTGCTCACCCTTGCTTTCTTCTTTCATCACACAACAACAGATAGACAAGATTAACAAGACCAAGCTCCCAATTCATGAGCGGATAGGAAATGTTCCGTTGTTTCCTATACGCGTTGATGCCGCTGTAGCTGAGGTAGGAACTACCAATAGGCTAGGCTTTCAACTTTTGATGTACCAGACTTATGTATATTTACGAATTGTAATAATGGAAAAGAATATATAAATTTGTTCAGAAACCCTTTTGAGGTAAAATGACTTATAATTTTAGAATAAAATGACTTGTGTTATTTTAGTATTCATCTCTGAGACTATAACTTGTGGTGTGTGTGTTTATTGTGGGGTCACAGTACGCAGTAGTTGGTTGTTTATTAAGATTGGGTGTTATTAAGGGAAATGAAACTCGTGATAACCCGGATCCCCGAGCCCGGATTTGGGGGTGTTACTAAAATGGTATCAGAGCTAAACGTTATAAACCTCAGAGATGATGCGACGTTAAGATAAGAAGTTCACTAAGATAATAAGAACTCTTTCCAAGTTCATAGTCATACTACCTAACGTAGTACTGATAGTTAAAACCCTTATGGGGACCCTTATAAATATCATGATAGTAACATAGATCATTATCGTATAAGGTAGCGGGGCACCAAACCCTAAAGTTCAAGAGCAACAATGCGATAATATTTTATTACTGATTGGAGATCAGATTGTGAATCCGAGAGAGTGCCCTAATGAGGGACCGGATAATGCTCATGTTGATGATGTAGCCGTTGAGGAGGTTGTCCCAGAAGAGATTGTGCTGAGGTGGATCCCGAGGAGGATCCTGACAAGACTAAAAATTTGATCGCTGTGGAATTGATGACCGTAGTCAGGGTGACTACAAGAGATAGGAATTTCCAGTTACTACCGTAGGTTCGTTCAAAATTTTACAAAGATCATATCCCTTTTAACGCGGCTTACTCGTAAGTCTGAGAAGTTCGAATGGACAGAGGAATGCGAGAACAACTTCTAAGGCGTCCTGAACTACGGAAGTATACACCTTGAGCTGCAAAGCCACCACTCCATTACGAACTTCAGGTTTCAATCCTTGTTGAAACCTCCTTGCTTTCTGAATCTCCGTACTCACATATCCAAGGGCTAATCAGGCCAATTCTGTGAACTTGGGCTCATATTCCAACACACTCTTTTCACCTTGCTTTAATTCCAAAAACTCAACTTCTAACTGATTATGTAAATAATCTGGAAAGTACTTTTCCAAGAATAACTCCGTAAATTTGGTCCAAGAAACCGGACCTTCTTCTTCCAGCGCACGCGTGGTTTCCCACCGAAAATTTGCTTCGCCCTTAAGAAAATAACTAGCATAATCTGTTTTGGAATCATCACTTACTTGAATAAGGGTGAAGGCCTTCTCCATTTCTTTAAGCCAAACTTTAGCGGCAACCGGGTCTACCTCACCCTTAAACTCTGGGGGTTTGACTGACTGGAAGGACTTGAAACTAACAATTTGGTTTGGCTCTCTCGGTTGGTGTTGCTGCTGAAGCTGCAGCTGCTGTTGTTGGATTTGTTGATGCTGTTGTTGTATGAATTGCTAGTGTTGTTGCTGCTATTGTAGAAATTGTTGTTGCTGCTGCTGGAATTGTTCTTGCTGCTGAGCCATCTGATTAGATTATTGGCGCAGCAAATCTAGCAATTCACCTATAGCTAGGCCCCCAATAGAGTCTCTACTAGAGGAATTGAACGGGATATTCTTCTTGGGCGGCATTCTCCTGAAACACAATAAAAAGTTTTATATGAAAATTGTGCCCCTGGGCAGCAATATTTTTATGTATCAGGAGAACGTTGCCACAATAAAATATTCCCTTCCTTATTTACTTGGGGTCCACCCATGATGCATAGCTAAATTTTAACAAAACCAGCAACAAATACAACAATAACAGTAACAATAATAACAACATTGTAAACATAAAAAAAACCAACAACAACTTTTATATAAAAGAACTACAATACAACAACAGTACAAAGATCCATCCAACAACTACAGTGTAACACTAAAATAAAACCGAGTACACAACAAAATTGGTTGTCATAGCAGCCTCCGCCTAATACAAACTATAACAACATAATGTACATATAAAACAACTACAGAACTCCTGAAACCAACTCTGAGCTCTGTCTAACACTGCTGCCTCTCTGTTCTAACCACTTCCACTACCGCTGCCACCAATAGAGCTTAACTCAAATACCAACCAGTTAACCAGATCCTGGTACTGAATGGCCCTAAACTAGGAACTAATAAAAGGATCAATAGACCTAGCCCTCTTAACAGCCTTTTGAGTCAAGGTCTTCACTTGGGCCTGAATATCAGGTGAAGGAACAGGGATGCCCTGGAAGGGTCCAACTGGTACTCGGTCAAGATGCGCGGCCAGCTCTGGACTCTAATCTCTAATAAAGGACCTGTTCACTGCTCGGTGAACATGATATGGGATCGAGAAAGAGGCACCTGTAGGAGCAGATGGAGGAACTGGAGCTCTAGAGGAAGATGAACTTGGTCCACAGCCTGGTGGAAAGTCCCTAATAGCAGATACTGATCTCCGTACCCAACAAGGACGGACGCCCGGTCCAGACATATCCCTCAGAATACACCGAGGCACTGGTGGGGGAGGTAAAGGGCTCTCCTCAGCTATGACATCTAGAGTCTGTGTAATAACCCCAATTTTTTTTTTGAAAATTTTGAAACACTGATGAATAGTAACTTTTGCTGATGATGCTGATTAAGGAAAATTATCAGACCACGATATATAGGAGTACTGTTATGGAAATTCTATGATCATATTAGTATTCCATAAAGTAAATGAGTGTATGTAAAGGTCGTCATAATTCGAATTCGAACACTTTGATTTTTCCCGAAAATCCACCAGATACCGAAAGAATTAAGTATAAGGTAACATGATTAAAAGGATTTAAATTCAAGGATTATAAGAGAGGATCATAAAAGGAATATAAAATATTGAGAAAGGGTAGGGGAACCCAAGTAATAAGATCCCAGATATGATCCCTCAAACGGATAACGAGAACGAAAGTTAAGCGAACCGTAAAACAGATACACGACCAAGAGACAAGTTTGTACAAGCATCCAAGGTATTATGCCATAATCAAACCATAAGACAAAGGCATGTGGCAAATGGATGAAATAAGGAAGATGACGTAAGCATGACAAGTGGGTAGGTTTTGTTGGTTGATTAATAGCAAAACATTATTAACCATGGTAAAAAGGTTAAAATCAATTCTTAAGTCAAAAGAAGAAGCAACCAAGCAAACACATTCATTTCTCCCCCCCCATCTCCTTGCTCACGGTTTTTTGAAGAAAAGCAAGGAAGAAAAATTCCAAAACCCAAGCTCCACTTAATCATAATTCAAGAGGTTTGTTTCTTTAGCTTCCATAATTCATAACTTAGATGAGCCATAATATTAAGCTCAAGATTTCATGTTTAACATAGCTAATCAATTCATCAAAGTTCTTGGTGAATAGTGCTTTCAAGAAACTAACTTTGTGTTTTCTTATGTTTTCTTCAAGATCCAAGCTTAGTAGAGATAGTTAGTGGTTATTTAAGGCTTCCTAAGTGATTCCCCACTCTCCAAGGAAGGTATAACTTCTCAAACCCTTAGTCTTAAGTTTTGTTGGTTTGGATTTCATAATGTTTAGATGATGGGTTAGTGTAATGGGCGTGTACTCATGTTTAGAGCTTTGTTTAGTAAGTGGTTTTGTTGATTTTGGAGTTAGGAGTGATACTTGTTGGATATGATGTTCTTGGTCATATTTTGACTTAGTTTAGATGAATAAGTTGAGATCTTGAGTTATAGTTAAATGATCTTGTATTGTGGTTGAATGATGGTGGAATGGTGTTGATTGGTGGTGGTTTGATATTGAATTGATTGGGTAAAAATTTGGGAATTGCTAAGTTATAGCCGTCATAATGCCCAATTTTCCTTAGTCTGTTTTGTGCTTAAATTTTGCACCTGAACACTCACTGCCATGAACTGACCATTACTATGTTTAGATAGTCCATGTTACGAGCTTCATTTTGATATGTGGTTCGCTTGAATCCGATGTACGGTTTAGGAGAAACGACCGTTTTAAGTAACGGCGTTTCGCGAACAAACCATTACCCCTTGCCTTACTTTGAAACCTTGGTTAAGGCCCTTAGATGACTAACTAGAGTATGAAACAATTATGTAAAGTGGATTAGGCAGTTGGTAGAGTACTCGCGAAAGAATCGCCTTAAAATTCTTAATGGTTAATTTATTAAAAATGGTGGAGCCGAGGGTACTCGAACGACTTATGTGTTTATACAATTCATAACAGAGGTTTCCAAGGAAAGTATGAGATATATATATAGGTGTATATATATGTATCGGGACTTAATGAGGTATCTCGTAACTTCACCTTTTCAACTTATATCCGGTTAATGATTATCTTATGCATGACAAAGATTTTAAGAAAAATATTAAAACAAGGTTAGATATATGAGATCACCTTGTAACGATATTTTTTATACAGTTATAAACTGGAACTCTGTGTATATTATACATGGCAGAGGATTTCAAGATTTTGAAAAGTATATATACATATATACTAAATATTTTGCGACTTGGTCGCATTAAGAGATCAAACTTGATTCATTTCTTTTTGACCAAGACTTTCATGAGTACTGTGAGAATGCTCATATTTTGTAAATTATTATGCATATTATTTCGGTGGGCTTGTTGCTCACCCTTACTTTCTTATTTCATCACAGAATAACAGATAGACAAGATGAACATGACCAAGCTCCCAATTCGTGAGCGGATAGGAAACGTTCCGTAGTTTCCTATAGGCGTTGATGCCGTGTAGCTGAGGTAGGATCTACCAATAGGCTAGGCTTTCAACTTTTGATGTACCAGACTTATGTATATTTATGAATTGTAATAATGGCAAAGAATATGTAAATTTATTCAGAAACCCTTTTAAGGTGTAATGGTTTATAATTGTGGAATAAAATGACTTGTGTTATTTTTGGATATTCATCTCTGAGACTATAACTTGTGGTGTGTGTGTATAGTGGGGTCACAATACGCAGTAGTTGGTTGATTATTAAGATTAAGTATTATTAAGGGAAATGGAACTCGTGACAACCCGGATCCCCGACCCCGGATTTGGGGGTGTTACAGTCTGCTCTGAATCTGAATTGTCTGAGTTTGATTTGTTCTCCTGGGATGGAGAGCTGGAAATCACTATGGGCCACTGCGAATAATATAAATATATAGGAAAGACACAATAGGGTTAAGGCAGTTCTATCAAAATATCAATGGATGCCAGGGTAATGCCTTCGGACCATCGATTGACTCTTAGGTTTGCTCCTCTAAATGAGTTGCTGACTCACACCTTAGGACACAATTTATATACCTTTTTGACTCAATCCCTAACCGAAATCTGGGACTTGAACCTGTAGCTCTGATACCAACTGCGACGGGCTCAACCCCGGGGTCAAGGGATAACGTCACTAAAATACAACAAACCACCAAATATAAACTACTAATTAAACTTTAATATATAAACACGACCCCAAACCAAGATCTGATACAGGTTCAAGTATTATTTAGGTTACAAAACCAAAACTACTTATTCAACAAGACCGACACTCTAACCTATTATAGCAACTCATCAGAACTCATGGTCTGATACAAACTACCTCGGAGGAGCCATGTCCTAAAGGGGTTGAGACTCGGTTCTGCCAGGGTCGGATGGGTCTTCTAGATATCTGCAATATAAATATACAAATCCAGCTGTAAGGGTGAGCAATCAATTGCTCAATAGTACCATTATATGAATAACAATTAAAGCAGTTTATATAAAGCAGTTGTAGGAACATAAATCATAACTTGTTTACAAAAATCAGTAAAACAGGTATAAACTGGATATCAATACTAGCATGCTCTGTAAAATGTATCATCAGTTGTGTGTTGTGTGAATACCAGGGTTAAATTTTAGCATGCTATTTTTATTTATAAGTCCACTGTTCCATTACAAGAACCATAAAATCATCTGTTCCGTTACGGGAACCACTATATCCAAAATCAGATATACAATTGGACGAATCCTAGGGACAGCTGATCCGTCTATCCCACTACAAACCTGTTCCGGAACTCAGAGACTAGCTAGGTCTCTGTCACGCTGGACTAAGCGGTTCAAATAGGGCGCACAACCGACTTAGCCACTTACGCAAACCCGTTGGGCCGTTACGGGCCTCTTACGCCACCATCCAATATCTTATCCATTTTATCCAGTTTCTAAAACCACTTACACCTACCTCTTTTAAAACAATTATACCACTACACATTTTCCAAACGTTTCAAATTTTATTACTCACAATCTAGAGATAGGCATTTTTTAGAAGTTACTTTTCCCCCAAAACATAAGCTAATAAAATATTTCTAACACGGGAGATACGTAAATTAAATCACTAATTATACATATATATTGAACTGTAAAAGATTGGTTCAAGGGTACTTGCCTTGCGAAGCTTTTTGCTAAACCTAGCTCGACCACTGACTTTAATTCTCGAGTCCTTCGACTTAAACCTACAGAATTGAAACAACCTAGGTTATTCGATCAGTTATGCTTGACATATCCTCGCTAAACACTTTACCCAAACGATAAAAATCCCCGACTCGTACTTATATGTATTAATATAGTACACATAACAATCAAGGTGTATTTAATATTTATTTACAAATATACACTCTCGAACCGTATTCCCGAATATAAACATATAATTTCTTCAAAAATTGGACAACATCTCAAGTAAATATTAACATACCAATCGATATTATATCCACATTCACAAAATTACCAATGCTCCCTATTATAATAATCCAACCAAGATTACTCAACCAATATATTACCAACAACCACACATTTAAAATTGAAATAAAATATAAGTCTCGGGTTTGCTAAATCTGGAATTTTTTTGACTCTTAAAAAAAATAAACCCATTACTTATATACTCCTATCGAATATATATCCAAATAATTCGATTGAATCGATTTCACAATATGAAGAACCACAGAATAAACCAAGATTTCGAATCAGGACTTCGCAAAATAATTATTCCAATAAGAACTCGCAATCGGAAGCCTCCACCACGACCACCGGCTCGCTGGGTTCACCGCCGGCGGTCGACCGACCTCCGATCAAACCCAAATCGCGGGTGTTGATCGAGGTCGAGTCCCCAGACTCCTTTGAATCCTTATATCAAATACAAAACAATACTAACTCCACTTTCTAGCATTACAACGACGAATTAATCACAAAAAAACTGGATTATACATGTATATAAATATATATGTATCTATACCTGATTGAGAGCTGATTTTTTTTCAGAGGGGTATTTAGATTAAGGGTGGAAGAAAAAAAAGAAAAAGAAAGAGAGGAGAGAAGGAGGCGGAGCAGAGTTGCCGGAGTGCGGGAGGGAAACATCGACGAGAAGGAATAGTTGGGGGGGGCTAAGAGAATAAGAAAAGAAAATGTCGTTTTACTGAATTGTACTATATTTTTTTTGTTTGATAATAAACTGAAATTAAGGAAATGGACACGTGTGGAGAGCATATAAACTAATTGAACATTTATCAATTACCTAGCCTGAGAAACAGACACGTATTAGTAGGGATAATTATGGATTTTTGCAGTCTGGTTTTGCCCCGCAATTTGATATTAACGGATAAACACTCGGTTGAAAGTAATCCGAAAATTCACCAAACAAATTTTAAAATGTGCAGAATAATAAAATATTAATAAAATAAAAGTTTCCTAATTTTTAAATCATTTTTGAAACGCAACTCGTTCCCGCATTTAACGATTTAAAGAACAAATGCGCGGATGAATTTAGTTCCAAAAATTTCCAAAATAATTTTAAAATTCTCATAATATTAAAAACTTACTAAAATATGAGTTCCGTAATTTTTGAAGCATTCTGGAATTAAATACTGATTTTACAAATAAATGCCATTAGAAAATCATTTAAAGGTAAATAATTATTAAAATATTTATTTCTAAATTTTATAAAATCCCAAAAATAATTTTTGAAATTATAAAGCCATAAAAACAATTTTAGAGACAATCCAAATATTTATGTAATTAATTTACCATAATTCCACTTTTAAAAGTGAAAATAAATCAATACCACTGAAATATCAATTACACAAATAAACCCTGGATGACAATAAATCCCCCATAAATAATGTCAAACAACACAAAACTAGAAGGACTCATACATATTTTATTTATTTAATAATTCAATAATTACACTTTAAACTAATACGAAAATGCACGAGTCGTTATATCCTTCCCCCTTAAAAGATTCTGTCCTCAGAATCTTAACTAGTTAAACAAGTGAGGATATCTGTCAAACATATCTGATTCTAACTCCCAGGTAGACTCTTCTACCCTAGGGTTTCTCCAAATTACTTTAACTATAGGAATATACTTATTTCTAAGTACACGCTCTTTACGATCTAAAATCTGGATTGGCCACTCCACATAGGACAAATCTGACTAAAGCTCGATTGGTTCATACTCAGTTACTTGGTTCGAATCAGGAATGTACGGCTTCAACATGGATACATGGAACACATTATGAACATGCTGTAAATGTGGCGGTAACGCTATCTCGTAAGAGACCATTCCTATTTGTTTCAAAACTTCAATTGGCCCTATATACCTTGGGCTGAGCTTACCCTTCTGTCCAAATCGAACTAATCCTTTCCAAGGTGATACCTTCAACAATACTAATGACCCCACCTCAAAATTCATATCCTTTCGATGTAAATCTGCACTCTTGCTTTGTCTATCCTGGGCGGCTTCTAACCTTTTCCGAATTAATGCTACTGCATCTTTAGTCTGTTGCACTAGCTCAGGTCCTAGTACTTTTTTCTCTCCTACTTCATCCCAATACAAAGGTGATCCGCATTTACGTCCATATAGATCTTCATAAAGTGGCATTTCGATGCTAGCATGATAACTGTTATTGTAAGAAAACTCAATTAACGGTAGATGTTCGTCCCAATTTTCCTTGAAATCTAAAGCACAAACCCTTAGCATGTCCTCTATTATCTGAATTGTTCTCTCACTTTGGCCATCTGTCTGAGGATGATAGGAGGTGCTCATGTTTAGCTTAGTTCCAAGATACCCTTGAAATTTAGACCAAAATCTTGAGTTGAATCTTGGGTTTCGGTCCGACATAATGGACATAGGAACTCCATATTTGGTTACTATTTCATCCAGGTATATTTTAACTAACTTTTCCAAAGAATATCTCTCGTTGATAGGGAGAAAATGTGCTGACTTGGTCAATATTTCGATGATTACACTACGTCATAGATGGCCTAATTGCACGTTTTTGCATGGTGTTGCCTTAGAAAATGTTGCAGTAGGTATAAAATTATGACCTTATCGCAACACCCTGATTTTGGTGTTACCGTAGGCATACATACATGTTGCTATAGCCGAGTAAACCTCTGGTGTTCACATAGACTTCTTCTCTATTGCAACCAAAGAGGTGGTGTTGGTATAGACAGTTCAATAAAGAATATTTTAATTTAAACTCAAAATTAAATTTGCCTTTAAAAATAACTGATATGAATAAATTTATTTATGGAGGTTGCTGGAATGTAGAATTCCGCCAAATAAATAAAATATTTATACTCTATGATTTTTGAAATATTTTCTTAAAATTTATAATAAATGAACAAATTTTAATAATTAATGATATAAAACTATTAATTTTTTTAAAATCACTAAACCATTTTTTTTATAGAAATTAAAGTTCGTAACTACTTTGAGTATTTAAAAAATTATTAAATTAATAATAATAGTAATGAATATAATGTTATAAAGTTTAAGAATATTTATAAAATTTAAAAAAGAAAAAATTTAATGATGAAAAGAAATAGGATGGAAGCTAATATTTATTTTGGATATGGGCCTCTATGTTTTTGGCCAGGCCACTAAAATTTGAACAGAGCGGGACTTAAAAAAATTTGTGGAAAATTAAAGGGGGAAATGAATATAGGGATTGTTCTCTTTCAATTGCAGCCATCATTCTCTTATCCCTGAATTCGAGAAGCGGCGGGTTTTGAGATTTAATCGGAGGAACATCTTTGCGTCCCCTTGCAAAACAGAGGTATGAAATCTCTCCCTCTCTCCCTCTCTCCCTCTCTCTCTCTCTCTCTCTCTCCTTACTGATTAAGCGCGCTCTCTCTCCTTCTCTCCATGGAGATTCTCTCTGCTTCATCCTCTTTTTCATATATTCACAGTATATAATTTATTTTCTTGTTATGTTTTCTTGGTCTATCAACACATAGGCACGATACATATTTATGAAGTCATGATGTAAAAGCTTTTTGGTCGAGCAGTCTTGAGCTTCAAAGTCGAAATGCATATTACCTTTTTAAAGTCTTCGAAAGTAGTTAACTTTACGACGCCACTAATTTTGCATGAAGTTCATATTATCATTTGGATGATTGGAGATTTGGAGTTATAGTTATTGTTTCTTTGCTTAGTATAGTTAATTTATTAATGTGTTTATACTGTTTTGGTTAGGTAATGCTTCAAGACCCACTTGATGACAATGATGTTCCCATTGTAGAGGAATTTCAAAAAAGATTATCTTCAGCAAATCTCAATTCTCAAGTCCAAGGAGATGATGAAGAAAATTCGGGACCCGAAAATAATTTAGATACAAGTGAAGAGAATGGTATGACTTCACACATCACGCATAACACTCTTGTCATATTTTTTGCTCTCTTGTAACACTAATTTTTTCCTGTGGATGTTGAGCAACCAAATTAGATTCATCAATTCTTTACAGACCAAAAATATATATTAATTCGACCTTTTTTGGAATACATATGGACACACTTAACCAGTTAGTGCTAATTTGTGATAACTGATCACATTTACCTGGTAGATTTTCCATTTGAGTTCCAGGCTCTAGAAGTCGCACTTGAAGCTGTTTGTAGTTTTCTGGATACTAGAACAAGAGAATTAGAAGTTTCCGCATACCCTGCATTAGCTGAACTGAAGTCAAAGGTAAGAGCAGTAACAATATACTTTTATCGGTGCCAACTTCCAAGTAGTTGTTTCTAACTAAGTATGCCCAGTTGCCCACCTACTTGATAGATTATAAGAAGCACATGTGCAAAATGTTCAGATAAATAGCTGTAATCTGGATCGAGTACGTAAACTGAAAAGTGCAATGACACGCTTGACCAGCAGGGTTGTAAAGGTATGATGGGTTCTCTTTTACCCATGAAGCAAACTTCTTATCATTTCATGCTTTATGTATGCATTGTTAATGCAATGATCATTTGGAAATATGATCATTTGGAAGTATGGACATTAATGCAAGCAGTGCTTGCTCCCATATAAGCCAACCTTCTAAATATTTAGAAAATGTTTAGGAAATGCCAATGTGGAATGTATGATCAGTGAAAATAATGCTCGATTTTCTGCATGTGAACCATGGTTTGTACTCACTTGCTCTGAATTATAGTTATAATGTAGTGTGTAATTAGTTTGATTTCTCTATTACTTTACCCGTGTTAGCTACTTGAACGTTCTATATACTAATTTTTATACATGTATCACATCTTCCTTACTCTGACTTTAAATAGATAAGTACATTTAAGGTCAGTGATGTCTTTTTATCTGCTACAAAGAAGAAAATCATTAATTTCTTTTCTTTTCTGGTGATAGTCAGTTTATGGAGTTTCAAAGGTTTGTTTCTTTATTTACTTATTACTTGTCTTTTCCAAATTTATTCCTAAGACTTTGGCACTATATTTTGCAGGAAAACTGAAATGACTAGAATTACTTTTGTCACATTCAAAGAAGCACCTGGAGCAGATATTGCAATGCTTCTGTTGGTATGCTATCTATACTATATCTACACTTCTTGTTAATTAAACTATCTTGATATGTTAATCAAAAGAAATTACATTTTATGGATTTTTTTTTCTTTCAAGTTTCTAACACTTTTAAACTAAAATGGGAATAAATGAATTTGTCACTGCCATGTTCTCTGTACCACTACCACCACCCTTGTCTATCCAGTTCAAAAAATTATTTGTAAACTATTTTAATCTCCCAAAAAATCCAGTGATATTCTATCCATAATGAGCTCTATAGTAATCCTCGTAGGCTATCAGTTTATTTTCATCCATCATGTTTACAACAACCATAGTACCAAGGGAAAACAAAAATATAATTATCAGGGATAAAATTATCCCATCAAGAAGGAACTGGAGTGCGAGACAGACAAATTAACATATTTCTCTACATTTATTCTTAGGCCAGATGCATCATACAGTGTTCTTATTGATGGGCGAGAGAGAGATTCCGGAAGCATGTATACAGATTGAGACTTCCTTCCCCCTCACAAAATTAAAGCTGTCAATGCCAAAAAGGTTAGAGACTAGAATCTGCAAATTGCAGCTAACATTAATCTGAATTTAATTTCTCATAGATGTATGTATCAAGCATATCTGAATATTTAACTGACTCGGATGAACTCTAAACAGCTAATTGTGCTATTTTTTTCTCTGTGCATCGCTCTTTAGTCTTTATACTGTAGTTATGCTTCTGTGGTTCTAATCAGAGTCACTATCCATGTCTGACAGCCTGCAAATTGGGATGATAAAGAATATATAGATGATCCAAATCATGTCAAACCTGAGGTAGCAATGGGGAATATTTTTGTGTATGTGCTGGCACAGTGGATGGTGAATGGAGAAGTCATGCTTTTGTTTTTGATTTCTATAAAGCATGTTTTTTTATGTTTCATACAACTGGCCTGGTTAGATTTATTTTAACGTGTATTTTTATAGAACTGGTTATAGTTCTTAATGATAGTAGAATGTAATTTTTATAGAATTTTGTTCAACTCTCTGCAATGATTCATGAGTTTTATATTTATTAATTTAATTTGAATTATATATTTGGATATAAATATTTGTCTAATTAATTTTATATTTATAAAAATTTAAAGAAAAAAATAAAAAAACTATTAAATATGGATATTTTAAAAACTACTAATGTGGTGGGGCCCATTTTTTGTCAGTTAATATACCTATTGCAACACCAAGTCTGTGTTGTTATACTCTGAAAATTCTGTTGCAATTGATATCTATACCAACATATTTTGGTGTGTTGCTATAGATTGACACTGATGTAAGGTTAGATACCTATAGTGACGGCCTTAGACCCAACATCGAAAGTGTTGCAATAGACCTATTTTTGCCTATAACAACATTTTTAGGGGTCTCTAGCAACACATTTTTGGTTTTGGTTAAAGCCATTTATGGCGTAGTGTTACCTAGATAGCGTCATGATTCGACTTCGTCTTTGGAAATTCTACTACGAAATCCATCGCAATTTCTTCCCATTTCCACTATGGAATCTCCGAGGGTTGTAGGAATCCACCTATCCTTTAGTGTTCTGCTTTTACCGTTTGGCACGCATGACATTTGCTAACCAATTTGCAATTTCCTTCTTCATTCCTGGCCACCAGAAGCTCTTCTTCAAATCCTGATATATCTTAGTACTTCCCGGATTAATAGAAAACCTAGAAGTATGAGCTTCTTGCAAAATCTCGTTCTTCAATTTGGTTACATTGGGAATCCATATTCTTGAAGAAAACCTAAACATACCTTTACTATCCTTTTAAGTACAAACTTCTTCTCCAGTCAAATTATCCAATCCTTGATTCATAACTCTCTCTTGACACTTTTTATCCTTTCCATCAATTCTGGCTGAAAAGTGATTTCATACAATTGCTCTTTATTACCTTCTGGCACTCGAACTTCAATTTCCAGCTTTTCCAATTCCTTTGCTAGTTCCTCAGAAACTTTGATCTCGTTCAATCTTTCCTTCCTGCTTAAGGCATCCGCTACTACATTGGCCTTACCCGGATGGTAGTTGATAGTACAGTCAGAATCTTTGATCAGCTCCAGCCATCTTCGTTGTCTCATATTTAAGTCCTTCTGGGTGAATATATACTTTAAGCTTTTATGATCCGTATAGATGTCACACTTCTCTCCGTACAAATAATGCCCCACAGCTTTAACGCGAACACTATTGCTGCTAATTCCAAGTCATGCACTGGATACCTTTGTTCATGGGGTTTTAACTTTCGGGACGCATAAGCAATAACTTTATCATGTTGCATTAAGACACAGCCTAAACCTTTGAGAGAAGCATCACTGTAAATCACAAAGTTCCCTGTTTCATCTGACAATGTTAGCACTGGGGTTGTTACTAACCTTTTCTTCAACTCCTGGAAACTTTCTTCGCATTTCTCGGTCTAAACAAACTTTTCATTCTTTCAGGTCAGCTTGGTCAATGGAGTTGCAATCCTGGTAAAATCTTTCATAAATCTTCGGTAGTATCCTGCTAGTCCGAGAAAACTTCTAACTTCTATCGGGTCTTTGGTTGCTCCCATCTGGATACAACTTCAATTTTTACGGGATCCACTTTGATACCATCCTTACCTGCCATATGACCCAAAAACTGGACTTCATCCAACCAAAATTCATATTTTGAAAACTTACCGTACAACTGCTTTCCTCTTAGCCTTTGCAGAGCAATCCTTAGGTGTTCGACATGGTCGTCTTGAGTCTTTGAGTAAATGAGGATGTCATCAATAAATACAATAACAAACTTATCCAAGTACTCCTTATACATCCGGTTCATTAAATCCATAAAAGATGTTGGTGCATTGGTCAATCCAAACGACATCACTAAAAACTCATAATGTACATACCTGGTTCTAAATGCGGTATTTGGTATGTCTTCAGGATTAATCTTCAACCGATGATAACCCGATCTTAATTCAATCTTTGAGAAAAAACATGCTCCTTTAAGCTGGTCAAACAAATCATCGATCCTGGGTAGGGGATACTTATTTTTGATGGTTAACTTATTTAGTTCCCGATAATCAATACACAATCTCATGCTTCCGTCTTTCTTCTTTACAAACAATACTGGTGCACCCCACGGGGATATAGTTGGCCTAATTACTCCCTTATCTAAGAGTTCCTGAAGTTGCTTAGCTAGTTCCATCATTTCCACTGGGGCCATACGATAGGGAGCCTTTGAAACTGGTTCTGCTCCAGGAATTAGGTCAATAGAAAACTCAATCTCACGATCTGGTGGCAATCCTGGAAACTCGTCTGGAAAAATATCCGGAAATTCTCTAACTATTGGAATCTCGTCCATATTAAGTGCCTTTTTCTCAATGTCCACAATATGAGCTAAATATGCCTCACATCCTTGTCTCAATAGTTTCCTTGCTTTCAGTATCGAGAGAAATTTCTTTTCCTGTTTCTGTCCTTGGTAAGTTATTCTGACATTATTTTCCAGTATACATCACAATTCTCTTTTTCTTACAATCAATATATGTCGGGATAACCAATCCATATCTAGAATCACGTCAAACTCTCCTAACTTGAAGGGTATTAGGTCCACTATAAAAGAATGCCCGTGGATTTCTAGTTGACACTTAGAACAAAATTGGCTTACTGAAATTCTATCCTGATTAGTTACTTCTATGATCAAGGGTTCAGCTAAATCTTCCAATATTAAATCCATTTTATTCACACATTCTTTTTATATAAAGGACTTAGACGCTTCTGAATCAAACAAAACCTTAACAGGTATGGAATTAAGAGAAAGCGTACCTGCCACTATATCCGAATCCTGAGCATTAGATCGTTTGGTCATCTTGAAGGTTCTGGATCTTGCTGTGCTGGTTGCCGATCCCTGAGATGCACTAACTCCTATGTTGCCCTGAGTAGCGACCTTCCAGTTTCTGGAAATGTGTCCAACCTTACCACACTTGAAGCAGGTAACTCCAAGATTCCCTGAACTACATTCTGACGCATAATGGCCTTTCCGTTCACACTTAAAATATTGAACATCCTTTCTACACTGACCACTATGCTTCTTACCACATGACTTACATTCTACGATTGGCTTAGTTGACTGAGTTGGGGTAGAAGCAACTGAGGTGACACTTGGAATTGTCTGGGAAAAACCTTGTCTCCAGAATCTCTTGTTCCTATTTCGGCCAAATTTCCTTGGGAACTTCTAACCGGATTCTTCTCGATCCGCCTTGTCAGTACCACCATCAAACTTTCTTTTCTTGTCGCCTCTCTCCTTGGAGGCCAATTTCTGATCACTTTCAATCACTAGGGCGTCCTGAACTACGGAAGTATACGTCTTGAGCTGCAAAGCCACCACTCCACTAGGAACTTCAGGTTTCAATCCTTGTTGAAACCTCCTTGCTTTCTAAATCTCCGTACTCACATATCCAGGGGCTAATCGGGCCAATTCCGTGAATTTGGGCTCATATTCCGACACACTCTTTCCACCTTGCTTTAATTCCAAAAACTCAACTTCCAACTGATTCTGTAAACAATCTGAAAGTACATTTCCAAGAATAACTCCGTCAATCTGGTCCAAGAAACATGACCTTCTTCTTCCAGCGCACGCGTGGATTCCCACCAAAATTTGCTTCGCCCTTAAGAAAATAACTAGCATAATCTGTTTTGGAATCATCACTTACTTGAATAAGGGTGAAGGCCTTCTCCATTTATTTAAGCCAAACTTTAGCGGCAACCGGGTCTACCTCACCCTTAAACTCTGGGGGTTTGACTGACTGGAAGGACTTGAAATTAACAGTTTGGTTTGGCTCTCTTGGTTGGTGTTGCTGCTGAAGCTGCAGCTGCTGTTGTTGGATTTGTTGATGCTGTTGTTATATGAATTGCTATTGTTGTTGCTGTTGTTGTAAAAATTGTTGTTGCTGCTGCTGGAATTGTTCTTGCTGCTGAGCCATCTGATTAGATTGTTGGCGCAACAAATCTAGCAATTCACCTATGGCTAGGCCCCCAACAGAATCTCTACTAGAGGAATTGGACGAAATATTCTTCTTAGGCGGCATTCTCCTGAAACACAACAAAAAGTTTTATATGAAAATTGTGCCCCCGGGTAACAACATTTTTATGTATCAGGAGAACGTTGCCACAATAAAATATTCCCTTCCTTATTTACTTGGGTCCACCCATGATGCATAGCTAAATTTTAACAAAACCAACAACAAATACAACAATAACAGTAACAATAATAACAACATTGTAAACATAAAAAAAACCAACAACAATTTTTTTTATAAAAGAACTACAATACAACAACAGTACAAAGATCCATCCAACAACTACATTGAAACACTAAAATAAAACCGAGTACACAACAAAATTGGCTGTCATAGCAGCCTCTTCCTAATACAAACTAAACAACATAATGTACATATAAAACAACTATAAAACTCCTTAAACCAACTCTGAGCTCTGTCTAACACTGCTGCCTTTCTGCTCTAACCACTACCACTACAGCTGCCACCAATAGAGCCTAACTCAAATACCAACCAGTTAACCAGATCCTGGTACTGAATGACCCTGAACTCGGAACTAATAAAAAGATCAATAGACCTAGCCTTCTCAATAGCCGTCTGAGTCAAGGTCCTCATTTGGGCCTGAATATCAGGTGAAGGAACATGGATGCCCTGGAAGGGTCCAACTGGTACTCGGTCAAGATGTGCGGCCAGCTCTGGACTCTGATCTCTAATAAAGAACTTGTTCACTGCTCGGTGAACATGATATGGGATCGGGGAAGAGGCACCTGTAGGAGAAGATGGAGGAACTGGAGGTCTAGAGGAAGATGAACTGGGTCCACAGCTTGGTGGAAAGTCCCTAACAGCAGATACTGATCTCCGTACACAACAAGGATGGGCGCTCGGTCCAGACATATCCCTCAGAACACACTGAGGCACTGGTGGGGGAAGTAAAGGGGTCTCCTCAGCTATGACATCTAGAATCTGCTCTGAATCTGAACTGTCTGAGTCTGATTTGTTCTCCTCGGATGGAGAGCTGGAAATCACTATTGGCCACTGCCAATAATATAAATATAATGGAAAGACACAATAGGGTTAAGGCAGTTCTATCAAAATATCAATAGATGCCAGGGTAACACCCTCGGACCCTCGATTGACTCTTAGGTTTGCTCCTCTAAATGAGTTGCTGACTCACACCTTAGGACACAATTTCTATACCTTTTTGACTCAATCCCTAACCTAAATTAGGGACTTGAACCTGTAGCTCTGATACCAACTGTGACGGCCTTAACCCCGGGTCAAGGGCTAACGTCACTTAAATACAATAAACCACAAAATATAAACTACTAATTAAACTTTAATACATAAATACGACCCCAAACCAAGATCTGATACATGTTCAAGTATTATTTAGGTTACAAAATCAAAACTACTTATTCAACAAGACCGACACTCTAACTTATTATAACAACTCATCAGACCTTATGGTCTGATACAAACTACCTCGGAGGAGCCAGGTCTTGAAGGGGTTGAGACTCGGTTCTGCTAGGGACGGATGGGTCTTCTAGACATCTGCAATATAAATATACAAATCCAGCTGCAAGGGTGAGCAATCAATTGCTCAATAGTACCATTATATGAATAACAATTAAAGAAGTTTATATAAAATAATTATAGGAACATAAATCATAACTCGTTTACGAAAATCAGTACAATATGTATAAACCGGATATCAATACTAGTATGCTCTATAAAATGTATCATCAGTTGTGTGCTGTGTGAATACCAGGGTTAAATTTTAGCATGCTATTTTCATTTATAAGTCCACTGTTCCATTATAAGAACCATAAAATCATCTGTTCCGTTACAAGAACCACTAAATCCAAATCAGATATATAATTGGACGAATCCTAGGGACAGCTGATTCGTCTATCCCACCACAAACCTGTTCCGGAACTTAGAGACTAGCTAGGTCTCCGTCATGCTGGACTAAGAGGTTCAAATAGGGCGCGCAACCGACTTAGCCACTTACGCAAACCCGCTGGGCCGTTACGGGCCTCTTACGCCACCATCCAATATCTGATCCGTTTTATCCAGTTTCTAAAACCACTTACACCTACCTCTTTTAAAACAATTATACCACTACACATTTTCCAAATGTTTCAAATTTTATTACTCACAATCTAGAGATAAGCATTTTTCAGAAGTTACTTTTCCCCCAAAACATAATCTAATAAAACATTTCTAACACGGGAGATACGTAACTTAAAGCGTTCTGTTCCAGTACGTAAATTAAATTAATAATTTTTCATATATACTAAACTGTAGAAGATTGGTTCAAGGGTACTTGCCTTGCGAAGATTTTCACTAAACCTAGCTCGACTTTACTGACTTTAATTCTCGAGTCCTTCGACTTGAACCTATAGAATTGAAACAACCTAGGTTATTCGATCAGTTATGCTTGACATATACTCGCTAAACACTTTACCCGAACGATAAAAATCCCTGACTCGTACTTATATGTATTAATATAGTACACATAACAATCAAGGTGTATTTAATATTTATTTACAAATATACGCTCTCGAACTGTATTCCCGAATATAAAGATATAATTTCTTCGAAAATTGGACAGCATCTCTACTAAATATTAAGATACCAATCGATATTATATCCACATTCAAAAAATTACCAATGCTCCCTATTATAATAATCCAACCAAGATTACTCAACCAATATATTACCAACACGCACACATTTAAAATTGAAATAAACTAAAAGTCTCGGGTTTGCTAAATCTGGAATTTTTTTGACTCTTAAAAAAAATAAAACCATTACTTATATACTCCTATCGAATATATATCCAAATAATTTGATTAAATCGATTTCACAATATGAAGAACCACCGAATAAACCAAGAATCCGAATCAGGACTACGCAAAATAATTATTCCAACAAGAACTCGCAATCGAAAGCCTCCACCACAACCACCGGCTCGCTAGGTTCATCGCCGGCGGTCGACCGACCTCCAATCAACCCCAAACCGCGGGTGTTGATCGAGGTCGAGTCCCCGGACTCCTTTGAATTCTCATATCAAATACAAAACAATACTAACTCCACTTTCTAGCATCACAACGATGAATTAATCACAAAAAAACCGGATTATACATGTATATATATATATGTATCTATACCTGATTGAGAGCTGATTTTTTTCAGAGGGGTGTTTAGATTAAGGGTGGAAGAAAAAAAAGAAAAAGAAAGAAAAGAGAGAAGGAGGCGGAGCAGAGTTGCTGGAGTGCGGGAAGGAAGCAGCGACATGAAAGAATAATCGGGGGGGGGGCTGTGAGAATAAGAAAAGAAAATGTTTTTTTACTGAATTATACTATATTTTTTGTTTGATAATAAACTGAAATTAAGGAAATGGACACGTGTGGAAAGCATAGAAACTAATTGAACATGCATCAATTACCTAGTCTGAGAAACAAACACGTATTAGTAGGGATAATTATGGATTTTTACAGCCTGGTTTTGCCCCGAAATTTGATATTAACGGATAAACACTCGATTGAAAGTAATCTAAAAATTCACCAAACAATTTTAAAATTTGTAGAATAATAAAATATTACTAAAATAAAAGTTTCATAATTTTTAAATCATTTTTAAAACACAACTCGTTCCCGCATTTAACGATTTAACGAACAAATGCGCGGATGAATTTAGTTCCAAAAATTTTCAAAATAATTTTAAAATTCTTAGAATATTAAAAACTTACTAAAATATGAGTTCCGTATGAAGCATTCTTGAATTAAATATTAATTTTATAAATAAATGCCATTAGAAAATTATTTAAAGGTAAATAATTATTAAAATATTGATTTCTAAATTTTATAAAATCCCAAAAATAATTTTTGAAATTATAAAGGCATAAAAACAATTTTAGAGACAATCCAAATATTTATGCAATTAATTTACCATAATTCCACTTTTAAAGGTGAAAATAAATCAATACCACTCAAATATCAATTACACAAATAAACCCTGGATGACAATAAATTCCCCATAAATAATGTCAAACAACACACAACTGATATGACTCATATATATTTTATTTATTTAATAATCCAATTATTACACATTAAACTAATACAAAAATACACGAGTCGTTATACACAATCTCAATGATTACAAAATTGATAATCTATTTGGAAACCTTCATGTATACGAAGAAGATAATCTACAAGAAAAAGTCATTCCAAAAGTGAAGACAAAAAGAAAAACATGGCTTCAAAATCTATACTTATAGATGAAGAAGAAAACGACGATGAATAAACGAAGAAATCCAAAATCTCGATGAAAGCGAAATTGTTTTACTACGAGAGAACTTCGTCGTGTGCTTCAAAGCAAAGCTCAAAGATACGGAAAGGCTTCCTTAAATCAAATAATCAACAAAGAGTTTTTAACTCTAACGGAAGGCCAAATTACTCTCAAAATTACACTCCCAACTATAATAGTAATTTTCCGTCAATGAGCTATAATAAAGGCAAAGGTATTCAAAATACTAATGTTTATAATAATAACACTCCTACTTATACTCCTCCTAAACAAAAAGAACAAAATTCGGAGGACATACAAGAGGTATGTTACGAATGTAAACAACCCGGTCACTTTAAACGAGAATGTCCTAAACTCATAAAAGGACGATCTCTCGTGGCTGAAAACGGGTGGGATTTAAGTGAAGATGAAGAAGCTCCGGAAGCTAGTGAAGAAATTGTGAATCTATGCTTAATGGCTATCGGGGATGCATCCACTTCAAAGGAAACCTCCACTTCAAATCAAGAGGTAACCCCTTCTTCAAACTTCATTCAATTACATGAATTCAATTTGAATCTTGTAGATATGAATAAACATGACTTAATTGAACTTGTGGTAAACATTAACAAGTATAAAGATCTTGACAAAAGACATCATTTATTATGGTCCGAGAAAATGAAACTCGAGGATATACATTATACTCAAAGTAAAGAGTTTACTTGGTTGATGGACTTAATCAAACCCACTTACTAAAAATTGAGAATAATACTCACAAGGAAAATATTCTCAAACTAGAAGTGGAAAATGTGTCATTAATCTTCCAATAAGAAGAAATGGAAAATGAGAAGTTACAAATAAATAAAAATATTTTTAAACTTCATGTTGAGTTGTTGAACTTAAAAAAACAAAACGAGTCACTTACTCAAGAAAGTTCAACAACTAAATCTCAAATAAACAATCTTGAAAAAGAGAATGGACTATTACAAACAAATGAGCTTAAAGAAAAATATTTAGAATTAGAAACTCAACAGTTAAAATAAGAAAAATTCAAGCTCATATCTCAAGTTAAGGATCAAGAAATAATTCTTAACAACAAGGTTGATGCCTTAAACAAAGAAAAATAAAATCTTGAAATTGTTATTCAAAGATTTACAAAAGGCAATGAGATATTAAATAAAATGGTACATTCTAAAAATTCCTTTAACCATGAAGGTTTAGGATATGATAAGAATGTTCAACCAAAAAGAGTTGTTCAACACCATGAACAAACTAAAAAAAGATGCTCCTAAATCACCTTTATTAAAATATGTTCTTTTTGCAATAAACAAGGACATGCCGTTTCATATTGTAAATTTAAGAATGGTGAGTTTAAAGGAAAGCATGTATAGGTTCAAAAAGGGTCTAAGTTATACAAAAATGTTGATAAAAATGCATTCCAGCAAAAGGTTGCTAATAACAACCAAAGGCAACCTAGATCTTAATTCTTTCAACAACCTATTAGTTTTCAAGATAAGAAAATTGATTATCATGGCATTTATCCTAGAAATAATTTGTATTATCCAAATGATAAAAGTGTTAGGAATATGTTGTGTACTTGATGATAAGATTAACAAAACACCTTAGTAGATTTAACTTAGTGAAAATTGTAGCTCTCGACGGATGATTTATTACTATCCTGACGGATGATCTTTATAGTCCCGACGGATGGTAACTGAACATCCATTGAGAGTGTAGCTTATGTAACAATAAGTTTGTAGCACATTTCTGCAAACAACAATGTGTAGATTTCGTAGGAGTATTTCAGTCATGTTGACTACTAGTTGATATACAGAATAGGGTGACTAATTGTAAATACAAGATGTCTTGTAATTATGTATAAATGAAATGGAGTCAAGTGACAGAAAAGGCTCCCGACGGATGGTTCACAAAGGCTCCCGACGGATGGTCAACAAAAGCTCCCGATGGATGATCAACAATATCCCGACATATGATCTAATTTAAATATCTGTTGACAGTGACAACACAGTCAAATGCGTTGGGTGTTTGCAAATGGAATGTGGCAGCCTAATTGCAGGTGTTAGAGAACAAAGAAGCATTATCATTTCCACGCAATTGTGAAGACAGTCAAAAATAATGGAAAGAGTAATGAAG
This sequence comes from Apium graveolens, assembly GCF_009905375.1. Lineage (NCBI taxonomy): Eukaryota > Viridiplantae > Streptophyta > Magnoliopsida > Apiales > Apiaceae > Apium > Apium graveolens. The sequence goes on along the minus strand of NC_133647.1, from coordinate 51,263,787 downwards.
CAACATGATTTTAGACTAGATAAATTTTGTTTTATTGTCTTGTCTTATTATCATGTAACTTGGTGATATATAAACCAAGAGTAGCAAGAAGGAAAAATTAACTTAGCAAGCTTATTTTTAGAGAAACATATCAAGTTGTATTCTATAAGCATTTCTCTGTAGTTTTGTTTGTTCAACTTGTAAAGCAACTATGAGCTATTCAAAGTTTTAAAAGCTTGTGTTTTTATTACTGTTATATTTTATCAAGTTAGAACATTCTTAAATTTGAAAAAGTAGCTAGAATTACATTCAACCCCCTTATGTAATTCTTGTTGTATTGTTAGGGAATAACAATTGGTATCAGAGCAAGCTCTTGAAGAACAAAGAGTATAAAGATCAAAACAAACAACAAGATGAACAAGAAGGATGCTGCAGTTAAAATTCCATTTCTGGACAAGGACAACTATCACCACTGGAAGGTGAAGATGCACCTACATCTTCTTTCTCAAGATGAGGCCTATGTGGACTGCATAGAGAGAGGTCCTCATGTACCTATGAGAGCTGCAACTGGCAATGAACCATCTATTCCAAAACCTAGGCATGAATGGTCAGATCCTAATATTGAGCAAGTCAGGAAAGATAAGAAGGCCATGAACATATTATTCAGTGGTGTTGATGGTGATATGTTTGATAACATCATTAACTGTAAAACAACCAAAGAGGTTTCAGACACAATACAGATTATTTGTGATGGTACTGAGCAAGTAAGGGAAAACAAGATGCAGCTCCTGATTCAGCAATATGAGCACTTCCATTGTAAAGATAGTGAGTCACTCACTGATATTTTCAGTAGGTTTCAGAAACTACTGAATGCTCTAAAACTGCATGGAAGGGTCTATCAAACAAAAGACTCTAACCTCAAGTTCCTTTGGTCTCTTCTAAAAGAGTGGAAGCCAATGATAGTCTCATTGAGAAATTCTCAGGATTACAAGGAGTTCACTTTGGAGAGACTGTATGGTATCCTATAAACTTATGAGCTTGAAATAGAGCAAGATGAAAGGGTGGAGAAAGGAAGGAAGAAAGGAGGGTACATATCACTGGTTGCTGAGTTAGAGAAGGAGAATGAGATGAAGGTAGAAGCTTTTGAATCTACATCAAAGGTCTGTGAAAGCAAGGGAAAAGGGCTTGCAGCTGAAAATGAAGAACAGTTGAGTCAAGATGACATGGATGATATAGATGTGCGTTTAGCATTTTTATCCAGAAGATTTGCCAAGCTCAAGTTCAAGAAGAACTTTAGAGCTGCTAAGCCAAATAGAAACATGGTGGATAAATTAAAATTCAAGTGTTTCAAATATGGCTTAGCTGGTCATTTTGCTAATGTGTGTAAAAAGTCTGATTCTAGCAAAAAGAAGTTTGAGCCTGTTGATTATAAGCAAAAATACTTTGAGCTGCTCAAACAAAAGGAAAGGGCTTTCATCACATATGAGAATGACTGGGCAGCAGATGGATTGGATGAAGATGAAGAAACCTGCTATGTCAATCTATCCCTAATGGCCAAGTCAGATGAAATAGAGACAAGTTCATCAAGCAATCAGGTAATCACAACTAACCTAGCACATTTAACTAAAGATGAGTGTAATAATGCAATAACTGACATGTCTACTGAATTATACAACCTGCGTGTTACACTTAAAGAAAATGTTAAAATTAAAGAAAATTATTTTTTTTAGGTGAGAGGAATAATTTCCTAGAGTCTCAATTTATTGAATTTGAAAAATTGAGGATTGAATGCAAGATTGCCAAAGATGAACTAACTGAGTCCTTAAAGAAAGAGGAGATTTTAAGAAAGCAGCTTGAACGAGAACATGAAGTAATTAAAGCATGGAAAACATCTAAAGATGTTCATGCTCAGATTACTAAAGTTCAAGGTATGGAATCTTTTTGTGATGCAGCCTGGAAAAAGAGCAAGGAGAAACTGGAATCCAATCTAAAAGATGGTAACTTTTTTGATGTTGAGTCGACGGATGATGAGGAACATCCGTCGGATGAGAAATATGATCATCCATCAAGTCAAACAAAGTCAGTTAGCAAATCTCAGTTAATCAAGCTTAATGACAAGTATGGATCAATTTCTAAGAACTTTGTTCCAGGAGAATCAAGTCAAGCTAGAAAAGAAAAGAGAGCTAATGTTGGTCATATGTCTATCAAGCAATTGAATGACTGACTTGAAAAGATTGAGGTTAAAACAGAAGCTAAAAAGTAAAACAATAGAAATGGGATGGTAGGGATCAACAAACATAACAACTACACACCTGATAAATATGCTCCAAGAAAAATCTGTGTTAAGTGTGGTAGTGTTAATCACTTATCTGTTAATTGCAAGATTTTTATGCCTACTTCCATGACTATACCTTCTTCTTTTCCTAACATGAATCCCATGTCTGTAATGCCTATGAATGCTATGTCTGCTCAGAATATGAATGCACAATTTGCTAATATGCCATTTGCACCTAATCCTTATTATGCTGCATTTAGTATGCCACAAATGCCATATAGCATGCCTTACTGGAATAACATGTTTGTAAATAGCATACCTTTTCATGTAAACCAAAATGTTCATGATAATTATGTTTCAATGACTAGATTCAAAGGTCCAACTCAAATGACTAAGGATGAATATGAGATTCCCAAGTAAAATGAGATCAAACCTAAGAAACCAAAAAAAAGGCTAACAAGGCAGGACCCAAGGAACCTGGGTACCAAAATCAACTTGATTTGATTTTAATGTGTGCAGGGAAACAAAGAATCTTTGGTATCCGGATAGTGGTTGCTCAAGGCACATGACTGGAGATTCTACCCTACTCACTGAGTTCAAGGAAATAGTTGGCCCAAGTATTACTTTTGGAGATGACAACAAGGGTTATACTGTGGGATATGGCTTGATTTCAAAGGATAATGTCATCATTGAGGAGGTTGCCCTAATGGATGGACTCAAACATAATCTGTTGAGTATCAGGCAGCTTTGTGATAAGGGCAACTCAGCCACCTTCAATTTTGAAGCCTGTGTTGTGACAAACAAGAAAAGCAACAAACTGGTTCTTACCGGAGTAAGAAAAGGAAATGTGTATCTAGCTGACTTCAACTCAACAAATGCAGAATCTGTAACTTGCTTCCTCAGTAAAGCAAGTCAAGATGAAAGTTGGCTATGGCACAAGAAGCCGTCCCATCTAAACTTCAAGACCATGAATGAGTTAGTCAAGAAAGAACTGGTTAGAGGTATTCCTAAAGTGGAGTTTTCAAAGGATGGATTGTGTGATGCCTGCAAAAAAGGAAAGCAGATTAAAGCATCATTCAAAAGGAAGCTTGAATCAACAATTGAAGAACCTTTACAACTGTTACACATGGATTTATTTGAACCAGTCAATGTATTGTCTATCTTAAGGAAAAGATATTTCCTAGTAATTATAGATGATTTCTCAAAGTTCTCTTGGACATATTTTCTGAAATCCAAAGATGAAGCTAGTAAAATCATCATCAATCACATAAGGCAAGTTAACAATCATCCCGACTTCAAAGTTAGAAGAATCAGGAGTGACAATGGAACTGAATTCAAGAATTCTGTGATGAGATAATTTTGTGAAGAGAATGGGATCATGCATGAGTTCTCTGCAGCTAGAAATCCACAACAAAATGGAGTGGTAGAAAGGAAGAACAGATCTCTTATTGAAGCCGCAAGGACAATGCTGGAAGAATTAAAGTTACCAACATACTTTTGGGCTGAAGATGTGAATACTCCATACTACACTCAGAATATTTCTTTGATCAATAAAGCAAAGTGCATGACACCCTACCAATTGTTCAAGAATAGGAAACCAACTCTAATTTTCTTACATGTCTTTGGATGCAAATGCTACATTTTAAAGAATCAAACTGATCAACATGGAAAGTTTGATGCCAAAGCAGATGAAGGAATTTTTGTTGGATATGTTGTTGGAAAAGCATTTAGAGTCTACAATCTAAGAACCAACGTTGTAATAGAATCTGTACATGTTGTGTGTGATGGTAAAAAGATTGAAGGACTGCAAGATGAAAATATCCATGAGAGCCTCAAATTTGATAATGTTGAAATGGTTAGTGATGACAGTGATGATGAAAGTGATGAAGAAATAGTGACTAAGGATAATGTGGTAAAATCTACTACTAATGAAGCACACAACTCAACATATGTCGAGTTACAGAATACTTCATCCATCGGTAGACAATCAACTTCATCCATCGAGATACAAAGTGCATCATCCATTGGTACAATTAGAGAAGCTGGGAGTCAAGACAGATCACTTACAGAAAAAACTCCATCTTTAAGTCAAAGATCCATAAACTCAGGGGGAGTTTCTTTTAATCAAAACTCTGTCACACATCAAGAAAATAATGAGGCCTCTTCATCAAGAGCTACTCTTCCACAACAGAGAAAATGGACAAGAGATCACCCTTATGAGCTTATTATTGGTGATGCATCTTCTAGGGTTCAGACAAGGAAAGAAACTCAAGAAGAATGTCTGTACAACAGCTTCTTATCTAAGGAGGAACCAAAGAAGGTAGAAGAAGCTCTGTTGGATCCTGATTGGATTTTAGCTATGCAGGAAGAGCTAAACTAATTTGAAAGGAATAATGTATGGAAGCTGGTACCCAAGCCTAAAGGGAAGAATTCAATTGACACCAAGTGGGTATTTAGAAACAAGATGGATGAAAATGGCATAGTCATCAGGAACAAAGCTAGATTGGTTGCTAAGGGATATTGTCAACAAGAAGGAATAGATTTTGATAAAACTTTTGCTCCTGTTGCAAGACTTGAAGCCATCAAAATTTTCCTAGCCTATGCAGCCCATGCAAATTTCAAAGTCTATCAAATGGATGTCAAAAGTGCCTCTCTGAATGGAGATTTGGAGGAGGAAGTCTATATCAGTCAGCCTCCTGGTTTTGAGGATCCAAATTTTCCTGAACATGTCTACTATATTCTGAAAGCACTTTATGGATTTAAGTAAGCACCTAGAGCCTGGTATGACACTTTATCAAAGTTTCTCTTAGAAAATCATTTCACTAGAGGTATTGTTGATAAAACTCTATTCTTTAGAAATATAAATGGCTCTAGCATACTTGTTCAAATTTATGTAGATGATATTATATTTGGCTATACAGATAAAAACTTTGAAAAAAGTTTGCCAAATTAATGCAAAGTAAGTATGAAATGAGCATGATGGGAGAACTAACTTACTTTCTTGGTTTACAAGTTAAGCAAGTTAGTGATGGAATATTCATTTATCAAACCAAATACATTTATAATATTTTAAAGAAGTTTGAACTAATGGATTGCACATCTACAAAAACTCCCATGGCCACTGCTACTAAACTTGAATTAAATACTACGGAAAAGTCTGTGGATATTTCAAGTTATAGAGGCATGGTTGGCTCACTTTTGTACTTAACAGCTAGTAGGCCAGATATAATATTTGCTACTTGTCTTTGTGCTAGATTTCAGGCTGATCCTAGAGAATCTCACTTAATAGCTATTAAGAGAATTTTCAAATATCTCAAGGGTACACCAAAACTTGGCATTTGGTACCCTAGAGATTCTGGTTTTGATCTAACTAGTTATTCAGATGTAGATTATGCAATTTGTAGAATTGATAGAAAAAGTACAACAAGAACCTGTCAATTTCTAGAAAACAAGCTAGTATCCTGGTTCTGTAAAAAGCAAAATCCAGTTTTTGCTTCTATAGCAGAAGCTAAATATATTGCTGCTGACAGTCGATGTGCACAGATCTTATGGATGAAAAACCAATTGCTAGACTATGGTCTACAAGTGGAAATAATTCCTATTTTCTGTGATAATACTAGTACAATTGCCATTACTAAAAATCCAGTACAACATTCAAGAACAAAGCACATAGACATCAAGTACCACTTCATTAGGGAACATGTAACGCATGGTACTATGGAACTTCATTTCGTTCCAAGTGAAAAACAGCTTGCAGATATCTTTACCAAGCCACTTGATGAATCCATCTTTTCTAGGTTGGTAAGTGAGTTAGGTATGCTTAATTATTATTGAATTCTTTGTGATATTTTTGCAAGTTGTAATGCAACCAGAAACTTAATTGATTTTTCTGTTTTGTATGAAATTTTGGCTAAGTCAAAAATTACATCCCGACGGATGCTCATTATCCATCAAGTTTGATCATCCGTCGGAATAAAATATCTTAATAAAAAATCAATTACCTTTCGGGAATGTTTTAAAACCCGATGGATAAATTGTTTTTATTCTCATCCGTAGAATTGTTCAAATCAAAACCGTTAATTTTCTAAACATTATCCATCGGGTTTACTTACAATCTGTAAGTATATCATGATAGATAATTGATAGAAATTTGACAGTTTATTTTATTTTAAACGGCTATTTTGGGATATTTTGATTGGTTACTTAATTTCACTTTATTACTTTTGACAGTTTATTTTTGAGATAGTATAAAAGCAAAATTCATTTTCACTCTTTTATTTTATCATTCTCAAATCATCTGCTCTAATTCTCTTCTTCTCCAAAGTAAATACTCTCTCTCTGCAAATTTCTCTTACTCTAACAATGGCACCAGTAATCAAAATCATGTCTCAGTCTGAATTCATCTATGAAAAAACAACTTTGTAGCTCTTGTGAACAAGGAAATTCCGGCATATAAAGATTTTCATAAAATGATGGATTTTGTGAAAAATTGCAAACTCAATTATGCTGTGCTGGAATCACCCACAATCTACTGTGAAGTTGTGGAGGAGATGTGGACAACTGCTGTGTACCAGTCTTCAGAAAAAACCATCATTCTCACCATCAAAGGTAAGGAGCATTGCATTAATAGTGACATTATCAAAGCATGCTTTAAAATTCCAGATAACACTACTACTGTTCCACACACAGATGCTAATTTAGTTACCATGCTTAATTCTACTGGCTATACACTTCCTACTTCTAAGTTAAGTGAGATTAGGAGGCTAGGTCTTAGAAAAGAATGAAGTTATTTGTGTGATGTAGTTACTAAGGTGTTTTCTGGTAAAGTAAGTAATTTTGATTCTATCAATACTGCCATGCCTAACATGCTTTATATGTTAATTACTGATAATTATCATAATTTCATTGACATGGTTATGTTTGAACTAGGCTATAAATCAGGGGAAGTTAATAAGAAATGTAAAAATGTCTATTATGCTAGATTCTTTATGATTCTTGCTAACCATCTAAATGAGAATATTGCTATTGAGAACCCAACCAACAAGCTGGATTGTTGGGTTCAAGAAAGGAGAATAATTGCAGACCTCAACAAAGCAAGTCATCATAAAGAGGTGCCCCTCTTCTACTTTCCAATCAAAGAGGGCCCTCAAGTAAGTGAGGTAAGCACCACTGTCTCTACTCTTCCAACCTCACATGTTTCTTTTCCTTCAAGTGTAGCTATGGCATGTTTTAATGACCCAACAGATGCCTACCCAAGCTACCAAACAAAAACTTCTAAATCCAAAACAAAGAAAGCCCCCTCTAGTCTTTCTCAAAAGAAACCAGTTGCAAAATCTACCAAACCCAAAGAGGGGAGTGTGAATGGTAGTGAGTTGGGTGAGGGACAGGGTGAAAATCAAAGAAACCCTAAGGATAAGGTTGGAGAGGTGAGTTCACCTAAGCCTAGCCACACCACAGTTTCCCAACAAACTGTGGTGATTAATAAGGAAATTAGTACATCTCTAGTTTCATCCTCCCAAAAGGATGTCACTATTGAAACAAGCTCCCAACCAGGAGCACAAGCCATGAGGGCAAGGGACACAAGCTCACCCCAAACCTATGCCAGGAAGAAGAAATCAAAAACCCTTGGGGATGCACAGGGAACACACACAGTGTAAACTGCAGCTAAAGACTCAGTCATGACACCATCTCAAATTCAGTTTGATGTGGCTCCAACAAATGTGGGGTCACAGCCAAAATCTTTCTGTATTGAAGCTACACACACACAAGACTCTCCCACAAACTCTTTGGATGTGGACATGATTCACACATCGATACCTGATTCCCCTTCTTTAACTCCGTTGAGGAAGCCAAAAATCAGTGCAAGTCAGCATCATCTTCTAGATAATTTGTTGGCTAACTTGCCAATTCTTTAAGGGACTATTGAGAAATTTGTGCCCAAATTCTCATCAATCTGCATAGAGTCTACAATAGTTTCCACTCTAAACTCTATCATTTCTTCTATCCCGAAGGATATTGTTCATCCGTCGGTTAGTGATTGTATCCCGACGGATGTGCCTAATAGCAGTCATCCGTCGGATTCTCAAACTACTATACCTATGGATGTTCCTCATCCATCTGTACTCACTACACAACCTAATTTCTCAACTGTTGTCACAAGTGTAGATGAGCTAGTAGTAGTACAATCACTTCTAGGACTAAGGGAAGGGAGTGATATGCGTGAGAGGTTGGGTTGCTCCCAGGCAAAAGGAGAGGAAAAGAGTGAACAAATGTAGGCTATTTCTTCCATCCTGGTAAAAGTAAGTGAGAGGAGTCCCACCTTAGAAGGTGAAGGTGATGGTGAGAGGGTGGGAAGCCAAGGGGAGCCTTTGATGCAAAAACAGAGAGAAATTGAGAGAAAAGCAGGTACATCTGAATAGGAAGAGCCCATTATAAGTGAGTTAATGGATGTCAATGAGGCTGAAAAAAGACAGCTAATTCAGCAAGAATATCAAGCTGTTTTAGACTCTGTCTCTTTTGAAGCTGAGGCATTTACTCACCCTGTGTCAGCATATCAAGTTCTAGCTGAACAGGACAATGTGGCTGCAGAAAGGATGCTCAACTTGGCGCATACAACTGAATCCATGCAAAGAGCAAAGGATGATATCACCACCATGCCTTCTACAGCTGATGATGACATTGACTATGACACTGGTGGGTCTGAAGAGTTCTTTGGAGATGAGGATGATGATGAAGTGGATCCAATGGACCTAGAGGAGAAGTAGGCCTTAGCTCCAGATCTGGTATGCCATCTTGGGCATTTTCAAAGAAGTGTGATGAACATCACTTCAAGACCACTCTCATCCAACTCATTAAACAGACACAAACTGCTCTTCAATCCACAACAAGTGCAAGCACTAAGAAGCTCCTACAGGAACACCTCAACTCTCTAAAATTACATCAAATACAGGCTCTTCAACACAATCTAGATGTCACTTTAATCAAAACAGAGATTACTCAAGTCAAGAAGGATGTCTCTGATAGATTGGATTCTAAATTTCCAAACACAACAGTGCTTGACATCAACAGATAGTTAAGGAAGAACTCTAGTCTTACAACCAAAGTTGATTCCTTAGATACAAGACTCAAAGCTGTAGAGGCCTCTCTCACAGCTATCCGGTTATATCAAGCACAACAAACTCAGTTGCTTCAAAAGTTGGTGGCTGCACAGACTTCTACCTCAACTCTACTTGATGATAACAAAAAGGAGGAGAAAGAAGAATCACTTATCCCAGTTAGTCAAGGAGGGTCAAAAAGTGAGGGGGAGCAAGTGCTACACATTCAAGTCATCAAAGCAATTATGCTAGAAATTGCTTTCACTAAGCCACCAGCTATGGATAGAATTGATCTCATCAATCTAGCAGCAACAAAACTCAAATCAAATGCCAAACTGACAAAGATTGATGTAGCAGCAGTTGAGAAGGAGCTATTAGACATAATAAATTGGAAGAAGATTGATGCAGACATTCAAAAGAAATTTGATCAAATACAGAAACAAGACAAGACTTTTCATCACCACTCAAAAGTCACACAAATTCCAGTGAATGAAATGAGACTTGGTAGCTTGGAAAAAGGCCAAACTTCATGCATAAAATCTCCAAAAGCCAATCTAATTCTGAAGCCTAAAAGGAACTATTCAAAGTTCTCAGACAAAAACCCTGTGGATCTTATGTTTGAGACACCTAGGCCATATGAAAAGAAGCTGTTGGCAAGGTCAATTGCATTTTACAAGAATCCAGCTGATTCAACACTTAAAAGAAAAATAGTCAAAATCTAAAAGAATGGTAAAGAGATATGTGTGGTGGCTGGACACCCTCGGTTTACAGTAGCTAAGAAAGAAGAAAAAAAAGGATCAAGCAAGAAAAGAAGCAGGATGCTTTAGATGCTAAAAATCTCAAATAAAAAAAGAACAAGATGCTATCTTGGCTAAACTCTAAGCTGTCAAAACTGTAACTGAGATATCTGAGAAACCACCTGTGATTACTGAAGCTCAAGATCAGAAAATACATCAAGAACCATAGAAGAAAAGAAAATTCAGATACAAGCTCCATTCAAAACGAAAATTGGACTTCATTGATGAGGAAATGGAAGACTACATCCCCAAAAAGTCTACAACTTCAACTCAAACATCCAAGCCCTCAGTGGTACATGAGGAATTCAAGGTGGATCCATTGAACAACTTTCATGGTGAGCCCATAATTTCCAAAGATGAGCCAATAGACTGGGATAGTCTGCCAATTCCTGAACTAAATTTACCTATATTTGTTACGACCGGTATTTCTAAACCCTATCTATATAAAATTGTGTGTTTATAATTAAAATTTAAATTGTGTGGAATTATAAATGTGGATGATATATATGACTGAGTGTGTATAAACTAAGTGTTTAATGTATTAGTTTATATAAAATTTTTTGAAAAGAAATTTTATCATTTAGTATTTTTAAATGATAATGAAAAGTACTTCATTTTATATGACAAATCGATTTTAAAAATCTTTTAACAATAAACTTTCAAATTTTATATCATTAAATTTCTAAAATCATAAGCTATTTTATGATATTTATTTTGTGATTTATGGAGGTGCATTTATATATTTATAAAAATTGTTTTATATAAATTAGTTGATTTTTAAATTGCAAATTACTTAGTTTCCTATGCATGCAAATACCCTCCAATTCAATTGAAAGGGCATAATAGACAATTCATACCCCACTAACCTTCTTCTATCCACCAAAAGACTAAACTACCCTTGAATGCACTTTTGCTTGGTTATTGGAGAAGGACACTTTAGTACATTCTAAATTCCACTATTGAATTAGTGCATGATGAACCATAAAGAGAGGAGTTAACCCAAAACCACACTCCACTCAAGCTCATCATTTTCACTCTCAAATTTTCTCTCCTCCCCCTCTTTTTTTTTATTCGTCCGAAGCCCCTCCCCCCATTCCCTTTAATTTTCCTTCATCAAATCCTTGCCATTCTAGTGTAATTCCATTACCCATTCATATAATATACACTTTACAAGAAGTTCCATGTTTAGGGGATGAAATTTAATGCTTGCATGTCTTGATTTTATGTGATCTCTAAAGAGAAACTCTTAATTTATGTTGATTAAAGAGTTCTCTATGAGATATACTTTTTATGTGCATAAACTAAGTGTTTCCATGAATAAAATTCTTTTAAAAACCATTGCATGCTACTGATTTTTAGTTGTAAAGTCATATTCTACTTTGCATGTTAGAGATAGGGCATTATTTTCAAGTATAATCATGTTATATATGCTCTTCTTTTCGAAAATGTACATGCATGCTTAGTTTGTGTTAAATTCGACCTTATATGTGCCTAAAATGAATTGTTTCCTTGATATTATGCTTGATCTTAGTTGTTAAAAGTTAGTGTTCACGATCTTTTGAAGTAGTTAAGTATTCAAAGTTGAATTTATGCTAATAACCCTTTTATTTTGCATGTTGGTACTATAGGGCATGGATGATCTCCATTATTGGTTGAGGTCTTAGTTTAGAGTATTATCGTAGTAAATTTTCCTTGGTTGAGATTTAATTCGTGGTTTTAAAGTGGGACTTAAGGTGGAAAGGCTAGGATAGAATCCTGAAATTTTTTCCAGATTTGCATGTGAGATTTGGTGTAGATTTTGAATGGGCATTTCTTAGGAATTGTTAGGACCAAGCCACGGGGAGTTAATACTTGGGGTATAATTGGGTCTAGAAGTCACAAATTAGAGAAACCCAACCATTTAGTGAGATGCACACACCAAAATTTAGAATCTGTCCAGCAGGGGACAGTTTTGTTGCAACTTAGAAATGAGGAGTTTTGACCATGTCATGGGTAGGCCCTCTCTAGGCCTTTGTTAGCCCTAGTTAGAGGGAGTGTCAGAGGACTTTTTCCAGCCATAGTTTATAGTAATTGAGTTAGAATCATGTGTCATAAGTTAATGCAAAACAGGACACTTTTCTGTCCAGAAAACAGGGGAACATTGGACTTTAAGTTTAGGCCCAGGTAGGCTCAAGCTAGGCCCTTGATCCACACCAAGTTTGAGAGTTTCCTTATGGTCAGAAGAGTATAGTGTAGAAGTTTTAGAGGTAAACCTGAAGTGTAAGTGTGTCAATTGTACTCATAAACCCATTGGTATCACCCTAAAATCACTATAATGAGCAAAATCACTTAACCTTTAATTTTAGGGCACTTATGAGTGAGGCCTAGGTTGACCACCATAGTTTTAAGATAGTATGAGGTCAGTAGAGTGTAAGGCCTAAGTCAGGGTCTATAAGAACTTGATGGTTTAGAAAAGGTACTTCGAGTTATGAGGACGATATTAAGAGTTTTGGCTAGTTTAGCATAACTAAGTGACTTGAGTAAGTGAAGTGAGATCATCCAAGCCTAGTGATGCAATATAGTGTGTATGGATATATTATTATGTACTTAAATGTGCTATGTGAACATGAGTGGCTATTTGAACTATTATTCTTATAAGGTAATTATAAGCATTTATGTGTATATAGGCCTAAGTGCCAATGTGCGTAATTTCAGTTTATAATTAGGTTGAGTTGGTGAGTATATATTATAATGAGGATATTATTATTTTGTGTAGGCTCTCAAGATGAGGGTAAACTTGCCATTATCGAGTGAAGCTCCAGTTGCTACCACCTGCCAGTCAAGTTAAGCCTTTCTCAAGGCAAGTGTTTCAACCTACCTTTTTATTTATACTGCAAGATAGTGTTAGCCCATTTTTTATATATGATGCAAGTATTCTAATTCATCTTGATATATATGATCCAAATGGTTTCAAATCTATCTTTCGTATTATATGCAAATGCCATGAACCCTTAAGTTTCTATTGCAAGTAGTTTAACTTTGCTTGGAGATTTCTATGCAAGTAATTTAAAAGTCATACCGTGCTAATATACCAAGTAATTGTGATGTGGAACCCTGTGCAAGTTATACTCAGTAACCTTATCTTGATACCTAAAAGTCAGCTATCCCTTAAAAGTCGTTCATGATTGCTTGATAACCATATTCTTACCCCTAAAACATGATACCCTGTTATACTTTGAACTAATGCTCACCTTCTTTGTATTTCAATACCTATGTCTTATCTGGAACCATTACCTTGAACCTAGTTTGACTTAGTTCCTTCATACTATCCGATAACCCTGCTAAATCTCATTTTCAAATTCCTTGTGAATAGAAACCTTGCAATTCCCTTGATAAAGTATAGTCTAGTTGATCATGGACTTGAAATTTAGTGGACCTATTCCCTGTGCTTCAAAGTTGATCTAGAACCCTTGATAAGATGCTCACTGTTTAAGAAATTAACCGTCACTTGGCATCAGTTTTTAAAATAAAAAGTTAAAATTTGGATTTCCAGTCCCAAAGGGGGACAAATATTTTCTTTAGATAGTGGATCTGGACTGAGCCGCAAGTCCTTTCCGCTCTTAATTTGTAGGCTTAAAGGTTGCCTAGGGATCCCATTAATGTTCTAGAACCCAGCGAGGTTCGGGATTACTTTGCGGCTGATCACCAGCTGTAATCCGTAGCGTCATAAAATGGTTTTTGATAAGAAAATGGTTTTGAATGGTTTTATTACAATAAAAGATGCCATCATCCTGAAAGTTTATCTCTTGATATAATATTTTTGAATCTTTCAATTTCATTGTTAATGTATTATTCTTGTTTATGTATATTTTTGCGTTTGTTGAGAATTTGGCTCATTACTTGCTTACCCTGATATTACAGCTAGCAGATATGGTTAGATTCAAGCAGACAACGCGTAAGACTTGTGATGCCGATTCGTATGGTCGAGCTCAGGTAGTTAGTGATTTTGTGCGTGAGGACTCGATATTGGAATTAGGTTGTAATAGTTAATAGTGTTGGGCTATTCCAAACCCTAAACTGTAAAGATCTTGGATTCAGATGTATTTACTTCCTTTTGTTAAGTAATATAATTACTCGTATATTATCTTTTGTAAATGTTTGGGGTGTGACAGGTTTGGTATCAGAGCTACGGTTTAGAGTCCCTGGACAGCCCAAATAGGTTATATATGTATTTAGGTTTATAGAATATTATACAAGAGTGTAGGTATAGAATATTCGAGTCATTCGCTACTAATTCTCTTATATATATCTATGCATTGTTTGGCAGCAAAGGGCGTATTCCTCATCATCTTCTGAACCATCTGACACAATTGCTTTCTCCGTGTATGCTGAGTTGAGGCGTGAGTTCGACATGCTTCAGGGAAAGTACGATTGAATGTTAGAGCGATTGAAGAACGTGTATCCGGACAGCCGAAACTATGAAGGAAAGCCTAAGGAGCTGATGACTGTGAGATTTGAGACCTTGGTTCAGTACGTTAACACTAAGCTTGATGAGATGCCATCGTACTGAGACCGTACCAGCCAGTATACTATCCAAATGATTGCGGACGAGCTCCAGTGCATTGTGAAGACGCTTCGTGAAGAAAAGACTACCGGACCCCGTTCTGATGGAGTGGAGCCTTAGTTCTTTCCATTATCTACTTTTCATGTCGTTGTATTGTTGGAATTTGTAGAATTCCCTGTTGTTTCCTTTAATTAAGTATGTTATCCCTAGATTCAGACTCTATTCCAATCTTGATGTACCTTGACCCTAATTTCGATAATTATGCACAATCATTCTATTTGCTTTCAATTGTTCTTATGCTTTTATATGCATCACCCTTATTGTTTAATTTGAAACCCGATTGAATGAATAAAATGACTTTTGACACCATAACCATGAAATTTTATGTATTGTTCATACCTGTTTTGATATAACTTTTATTTCAGGATCATGCCACCTAAAAAGAAGAACCCGACAACTACTTCTACCATAGATCCTAATATTCTTCGACTTCTGGAAACCTTACAACAGCAAACAAATGCTATAGCTCAACAATAACTAACTCTTCAACAACAATTCGAAAACCAAGATAACCATGAACCACACCAACCACCTGATCCACCAGTACCATCTCGACAAATTGTTACTTTCAAAGCTTTTCAGAATGTGAATCCACCTGTATTTCATGATACCACTGATCCGATAATAGCTAATACATGGATTAGGGAAATGGAAAGAGCTTTTGAATTGGTTCAGTTAGGAGAAGATCAGAAGATGCCATATGCTACTTATTTTCTGAAAGGGGAATTCATCTATTGGTGGGATTCAGTGAGAGCTATGGAAGCAAATCAGCCGGTTTCTTGGGAAAGGTTTAAGAGGCTATTCCAGGAAAAGTATTACCCTAAGTATATGCAGAATTAGATGGAGCTTAAATTTCTTGAATTGAAGCAAGGAAGTATGTCTATATTGGAGTACGAGAAGAAGTTTACGGAGCTGT
The DNA here is from genome assembly GCF_009905375.1 of Apium graveolens. Lineage (NCBI taxonomy): Eukaryota > Viridiplantae > Streptophyta > Magnoliopsida > Apiales > Apiaceae > Apium > Apium graveolens. The sequence goes on along the minus strand of NC_133647.1, from coordinate 51,248,123 downwards.
CAAGGTTTATGATGAAGTATACCAACACTGAGGAAGAGAAAGCAAAGAGATTCCAACAAGGATTAGAGCCTTGGATCAGAGATAGAGTGGCTATATTTGAGCTTGATACTTATGTTGGAGTAGTATAGAAGGCTGCTCTGATTGAGAGTAATGGGATATAGTCAAGGAAAGAAAAGGATAACAAGAAGAGAAAGGTTCCATTTTATGGAGAGAAATCTGAAGCCGGAAGCTCACAAGACAGGAGTGTGAAAAGGATTGGATTCCACCAAGGAGGAAATTTTCAGAAGAAGGGAAATTTGAACAAGATACAAGATTCTAAGGGGGACAACCAGTCAAGCCAAGGACAAGTTGGAGAAAATAGATTTTAGAGACCAGAGTGCAAGCATTGTGGAAAAAGACATCCAGGATTGTGTAATAAGTTGAACATGACATGTTATAGATGTAATCAGAAGGGACACTTTGCTAATGAGTGTAAGATACCGAAGCCGAGAGTTACATGCTATAAGTGTGGAAAGACTGGACATATACCTAGGGAATGCAAGTCAACCGGACCAGTCAAGGCTTTGATGAATGTGGCAAGTACTAGTGCAAGCATGCCAGTTGAGGTATTGACATTACCTCCACCATCTACCGAAACTCCGCAAGCGACAACAAGGACATTTGATTTAAAGATGAAGGATGTTGTTCAGAATTCTGAGGTGATAGCAGGTAAACTTTTAATGAATAATGTTGAAGCTAAGGTATTGATTGATTCTGGAGCTACTAGATCTTTTATATCAGAAACTTTCGTTGATAAACTTAAATGTGATAAAATGACCCTGAACGAGGTAATAGATGCGGTAATTGCAAACCAAGAGAAGTTTCTTGTGAGTCAATTCTGTCCTAAGTGTGAGATTGATATTTTGGGGCAAAAATATTCAGCAGACTTGATACTTTTCAAGTTAGGGGAGTTTGACATAATCTTAGGCATTGATTGGTTAGGGAAGAATAACGCCTAGATAGATGTAAATCTAAGAAAGTATATTTAAAGACAGAGATTGGAGAAAAAGTGGTATTTAAGGGTCAGAGGCAAGAGCGACTGTTTCTTACAATCGTCCAGGCTAAGAAATTGCTTAGGAGAGGTTGCAAATCGTTTCTAGCCTATGTAGTGGATTTAGAAAGAGAGAGCCTCCGCATGGAAGATATCCCCGTAGTAAACAAATTTCCAGATGTGTTTCCAGATGAACTACCGGGTTTACCGCCCAATCGACAAATTGAGTTTGAGATCAACCTTGCTCCAAGCACGGAACCAGTTTCGAAGGCACCTTATAGAATGGCACCAGCAGAAATGAAAGAGTTGGCGAGCCAGCTATAGGAATTATTGGACAAAGGAGTGATACAGCCAAGTACGTCACCATGGGGAGCACCTGTTCTATTCGTAAAGAAGAAGGATGGAAGCATGAGGTTATGTATAGACTATCGGGAGCTGAGTAAGATGACGATTAAGAACCGTTACCCGCTACCAAGGATATATGATTTATTTGATCAGCTAAAAGGAGCTAAGTGTTTTTCCAAGATTGATTTAAGATCAGGATACCATCAATTGAAGATCAAAGAAGACGATATCCTGAAGACAACATTCAGAACAAGATATAGACATGATGAATTCTTAGTAATGCCTTTTGGGTTGACTAATGCTCCTGCAGCATTTATGGATATGATGAACTGGGTATTTAAAAAGTATTTGGACAAGTTTGTAGTGGTATTCATTGATGATATTCTTATATATTCAAAGTCAGAAGAAAAACATATGCAGCATCTGTGGTTAGCATTGGAGATACTCTGACAAGAGAAGTTGTATGCCAAGTTTTCTAAGTGTGAGTTCTAGTTAAAGGAAGTTCAATTTTTGGGACATGTTATTGGAAGTGAAGGAATCAAAGTGGATCCGGCAAAGATTGAGGCAATTATGAGTTGGGAGAGACCAAAGACACCTACGGAAGTGTAAATTTTTCTAGGATTGGCGGGATATTATAGAAGGTTTGTTAAAGATTTCTCAAAAATCTCCATGCTATTGACTAAGTTGACTAGGAAGAATCAGAAATTTGAATGGAATGCAGAATGTGAAGATAGTTTTCAAAAATTAAAATAGAGGTTGGTTACAGCTCCGGTACTAGTATTACTAGATGATCAAGGAGACTTTGTGATTTTCAGTGATGCTTTACATAAGGGCCTGGGTTGCATGCTAAAGCAACACAACAAGGTGATTGCGTATGCGTCAAGACAGTTAAAACCACATGAATTGAAATATCCTACACATGACTTGGAATTAGCAGCTATAGTATTTGCTCTTAAGATCTGGAGACATTACCTTTATGGAGAAAGGTGTGAGATCTACACGGATCACAAGAGTTTGAAGTATATTTTCACTCAGAAGGAGCTCAATATGAGGCAAAGGAGATGGTTGGAATTAATTAAGGACTATGATTGCTCGATAAATTATCATCCGGGAAAGGCAAATGTGGTAGCTGATGCTTTGAGTAGGAAAGAGAGGTTGAATATGGCAGCGGTATCAAAGGAATTATCTGGAGAAATCAGGAGATTTGAATTAGAACTGTGTGTTTGTAGAAAAGCTGAGAAGATTCGTCGTACTATGACTTTTCAGCCATCATTATTGGAAAAGATAAAGAAATGTCAGAAAGAAGTGATGAAACAGGAGAATAATCAACTAAACGGAGAAGAGATTTGTACTCAAAGGGATGAACAAGGTATATTAAGGTTTTCCTCAAGAATTTGGATTCCTCATATGACTGGATTGAAGAATGAGATATTGCAAAAAGCTCATAATTCTAGATTTTCAATCCATCCGGGAAGCACCAAGATGTACCAGGACTAGAAGCAGAACTTTTGGTGGTCAAATATGAAGCCAGAAGTAGCAGAATGGGTTGTGAGGTGCTATACTTGTCAGAAAGTGAAGGCAGAACATCAAAGACCAAGAGGATTAATTCAGCCTTTAAAGATTCCAGAATGGAAGTGGGAAAACATTGCCATAGACTTTATAGTAGGATTACCACGAACGAAATCCGGACATGATGCTATATGGGTTATAGTTGATCGCCTTACAAAGTCGGCACATTTTCTTCCGATTAACGAGAGGTCTTTATTGGACAGATTGGTCCACCTGTATGTGCGTGAAATCGTATTATGATATGGCATACCTGTATCAATAGTTTCGGATAGAGATCCACGATTTAACTCGAGATTCTGGAAGTATTTTCAAAAAAGTCTTGGCACCAAGTTGAATATGAGTACGGCATATCATCCGCAGACTAATGGTCAAAGCGAGAGGATAATTCAAATAATTGAAGACATGTTGCGTAGATGTGCGATTGATTTTGCGAGAAGTTGGGACGACCACCTGCCATTGGTAGAATTCTCCTATAACAACAGCTACCACACCAGTATTGGCATGCCACCATATGAAGCTTTATGTGGGCGGAAATGCAGATCACCAACCAGCTGGGATGAAGTGGAAGAAAGAAAGATTTTAGGCCCGGAATTGGTGCAATAAATGCATGAGACAGTCAAATTGATTCAGAAGAGATTACTTGCTGCTCAAGATATGCAAAGAAAGTATGCAGACCCTGCACGTAAGGATATCAGATTCCATGTAGGTGAAGTCGTATTGCTGAAAGTATCATCGAGGAAAGGACTGTCTAGGTTTGGCAAGAAAGGGAAGTTAGCACCTAGATATATTGGTCCTTTTGAAGTTTTGGGTCAAGTAGGGAAGGTGGCCTATAAATTAGCTTTGCCGCCTCAGTATCAGCATGTGCATAACGTGTTTCATGTGTCATTACTTAAGAAGTATAATCCTGATGCCAACCATGTGATAGAATATGAACCTATAGAGAATCAGGCAGACCTGTCATTTATGGAGCAACCTGTCAAAATACTTGACTGGCAAGAGAAGAGTCTTAGAAATAAGCTGGTCAAGTTGGTAAGAGTACTTTGGAGAAATCCCAAGGTTGAAGAGTCAACGTGGGAACTAGAATCGGATATACGTAGCCGGTATCCTCACTTATTCTCCTAGATTATGAGGACAGAATCCTTAAAGGGGGAGAGGATGTTACGACCGGTATTTTTAAACCCTATCTATATATAATTTTATGTTTATAATTGAAATTTAAATTGTGTGGAATTATAAATGTGGATGATCTATATGATTGAGTGCCTATAAACTAAGTGTTTAATGTATTAGTTTATATAATCTTTTTTTGAAAATAAAATCTTATCATTTAGTATTTTTTAAATGATAATCAAAAGTACTTCATTTTATATGAAAAATCGATTTTAAAATTTTTTTAACAATAAACTTTCAAATTTTATATCATTAAATTTCTAAAATCATAAGCTATTTTATGATATTTATTTTGTGATTATGGAGGTGCATTTATATTTATAAAAAATATTTTATATAAATTAGTTGATTTTTAAATTGCAAATTACTTAGTTGCCCATGCATGCAAACACCCTCCAATTCAATTTAAAGGGCATAAGAGACAATTCATACCCCACTAACTTTCTTCTATCCACCAAAAGACTAAACTACCCTTGCATGCACTTTTGCTTGGTTATTGGAGAAGGGCACTTTAGTACATTCCAAATTCCACTATTTAACTAGTGTATGATGAACCATAAAGAGAGGATTTAACCCAAAACTACACTCCACTCAAGCTCATCATTTTCACTCTCAAATTTTCTCTCCTCCCCCTCTCTTTTTCTTCATTCGGCCGAAGCCCCTTCCCCCATTCCCTTCAATTTTTCTTCATCAAATCCTTGCCATTCTAGTGTAATTCCATTACCCATTCATATAATATACACTTTATAAGAAGTTCCATGCTTAGGAGATGAAGTTTAATGCTTGCATGTCTTGATTTTATGTGATCTCCAAAGAGAAACTCTTAATTCATGTGGATTAAAGAGTTCTCTATGAGATATACTTTTTATGTGCATAAACTAAGTGTTTCCACGAATAAAATTCTTTTAAAAACCATTGCATGCTACTGATTTTTAGTTGTAAAGTCATATTCTACTTTGCATGTTAGAGATAGGGCATTATTTTCAAGTATAATCATGTTATATATGCTCTTCTTTTCGAAAATGTACATGCATGCTTAGTTTGTGTTAAATTCGACCTTATATGTGCTTAAAATGAATTGTTTCCTTGATATTATGATTGATTTTAGTTGTTAAAAGGTAGTGTGCATGATGGTTTGAAGTATTTAAGATTTTAAGTTAAATTTATGAGATAAGAACCCTATTATTTAGTCGAACTTGATTTAGTGATCATCTTGAGTTGCATGTTAAGTTTTATTTTGTATGTTGGTACTATAGGGCATGGATGATCTCCATTATTGGTTGAGGCCTTAGTTTAGAGTCTTATAGTAGTAAATTTTCCTTGGTTGAGATTTAATTCGTGGTTTTAAAGTGGGAGTTAAGGTGGAAAGGCTAGGATAGAATCCTGAAATTTTTTCCAGGTTTGCATGTGAGTTTTGTGTTGATTTTGAATGGCCATTTCTTAGGAATTGTTAGGCCCAAGCCACAGGGAGTTAATAATTGGGGTATCATTGAGTCTAGAAGTCAAAAATTAGAGAAACCAAACCATTTAGTGAGGTGCACACACCAAAATTTAGAATCTGTCCAGTAGGGGACAGTTTTGTTGCAACTTAGAAATGAGGAGTTTTGACCATGTCATGGATAGGCCCTCACTAGGCCTTGGTTAGCCCTAGTTAGAGGGAGTGTCAAAAGAGTTGTTCCAGCCATATTGCATAGGAATTGAGTTAGAATCACGTGTCATAAGTTAGTGCAAAATATGACACTTTTCTGTCCAAAAAATAGGGGAACATTGGACTTTAAGTTTAGGCCCAGGTAGTCCCAAGCTAGGCCCTTGAGCCAAACCAAGTTTTATAGTTGCCTTATGGTTAGAAGAGTCTAGTGTAGAAGTTTTAGAGGTAAACTTGAAGTTTAAGTGTGTCAATTGTACTCATAAACCCATTAGTGTCACCCTGAAATCACTATAATGAGCAAAATCACTTAACCTTTAGTTTTAGGGCACTTATGAGTGAAGCCTAGGTTGACCACTATAGTTTTAAGATATTATGAGGTCAGTAGAGTATAAGGCCTAAGTCATGGTCCATAAGAACTTGATGGTCTAGAAAAGGCACTTCGAGTTATGAGGACGATATTAGGAGTTTTGGCTAGTTTAGCATAACTAAGTGACTTGAGTAAGTGGAGTGAGATTATCCAAGCCTAGTGATGCAATATAGTGTGTATGGATACATTATTATGTAATTAAATGTTCTATGTGAACATGAGTGCATATGTGAACTATTATGCTTATAAGGTAATTATAAACGTTTATATGTATATAGGCCTAAGTGCCAATGTGCGTAATTTCAGTTTATAATTAGGTTGAGTTAGTGAGTATATATTATAATTAGGATATTATTATTTTATGTAGGCTCTCGAGATGAGGGTAAACTTGCCATTAAAGTTGAGTGAAGCTCCAGTTTCTCCCACCTTTCAGTCAAGTCAAGCCTTTCTCAAGGCAAGTGTTTCAACCTACCTTTTTATTTATACTGCAAGATAGTGTTAGCCCAGTTTTTATATATGATGCGAGTATTCTAATTCACCTTGATATATATGATCCAAATGGTTTCAAATCTATCTTTCGAATTATATGCAAATGCCATGAACCCTCAAGTATCAATTGCAAGTAGTTTAACTTTACTTGGAGATTTCTATGCAAGTAATTCAAAAGTCATACCATGCTAGTATACCAAGTAATTGTGATGTGGAACCCTGTGCAAGTTATACTCAGTAACCTTATCTTGATACCTAAAAGTCAGCTATCCCTTAAAAGTCGTTCATGATTGCTTGATAACCCTATTCTTACCCCTAAAACATGATACCCTGTTATACTTTAAACTAATGCTCACCTTATTTATATTTTAATACCTATGTCTTATCTGGAACCATTACATTGAACCTAGTTTGACTTAGTTCTTTCATACTATCCAATAACCCTGCTAAATCTCATTGTCAAATTCTTTGTGAATAGAAACCTTGCAATTCCCTTGATAAAGTATAGTCTAGTTGATCATGGCCTTGAGTTTTAGTGGACCAATTCCTTGTGCTTCAAAGTTGATCTAAAACCCTTGATAAGATGCTCACTGTTTAAGAAATTAACCGTCACTTGGCATCAGTTTTTAAAATAAAAAGTTAAAATTTGGATTTCCAGTCCCAAAGGGGGACAAATATGTTCTTTAGATAGTGGATCTGCACTGAGACGCAAGTCCTTTCCGCTCTTAATTTGTAGGCTTAAAGGTTTCCTAAGGATCCCATTAATGTTCTAGAACCCAGCGAGGTTCGGGATTACTTCGCGGCTAATCACCGGCTGTAATCCGTAGCGTCATAAAATAGTTTTTGATTAGGAAATGGTTTTGAATGGTTTTATTACAATAAAAGATGCCATCATCCTAAAATTTTATCTCTTGATACAATATTGTTGAATCTTTCATTTCCATTGTTAATGTATTATTCTTGTTTATGTATAATATAGCGCTTGTTGAGCATTTGGCTCACTACTTGCATACCCTGATATTACAGCTAGCAGATATGGTTAGATTCAAGCAGACATCGCGTAAGACTTGTGATGCCGATTCGTATATTCGAGCTCAGGTAGTTAGTGATTTTATGTGTGAGGACTCGATATTGGAATCAGGTTGTAATAGTTAATAGTGTTGGGCTGTTCCAAACCCTAAACTGTAAAGATCTTGGATTAGGATGTATTTACTTCCTTTTGTTAACTAATATAATTACTCATATATTGTCTTTTTTAAATATTTGGGACGTGATAATATTCAACAAGCCAAAGAAAACAAAGATAAGAGCAACCAAGAAGAGCAAGCCTGGGACTCTCAGAACGAAGACCTTAGCCAAATCTCAACCCACAGTCAATAAGGGAGATATTTTGTATATCTGTGATATCAAGGAGTTTTCTAAAATAAACCTTTATTTGGATGAACTAGAAGAATTAAGAGGAATTGATGCTTACAGACATCTTCCTGAGAGACTGGTGTTTAAATACAAGACGAGGAGAGAAATCACATGGCCTCTTCACAGGATTCTTGAAGAAAGTTGTTCTGTACTAATAAAGATCTACTCATCCTTCAAAAAGAACTTTGGATTTAATATGAATGCAAGGAGATTAGTTCTAAAGAAGATTGAAGAGCTAAGGAGTAATAAATCCAAAGATGCACTTCCAAAAACTCTATCAATTCCCTTCACAGAGAGTGTATTTGAGGCCTTATTGGCTGATGGAATTCATGGATGACAAAGGTGTAAGAAGATTCTTCAGACTAGATGACCAATTGAGTATCTCTAGCAATGAGACTTTATTGGAAATATAAGAAAAACTGGATCTATCTGAAGCTGATGAACTTGAATTCCACAGACAACTCCAGAATCAAATAGAAGAAAATGACAAAAAGCTTGGAAAGAAATCCAGAAAGTCAAGGAAATAGAAATCATTTGCTCAGACTAGAGGAGCACCTTGACAATGATTGTGAGAACTCTTTGTACACTTTACTTTATTCAATTTTCAAATAAATAGTGTAGCACTTTTCAGTTTTATCTACTATATCTCATTCTATACATTTAGGGTATTTTGTTATCATCAAGTTTCTCTTAATTTATGGCTACAATTCTAGTAGACATAAATTGGGGGAGATTATTAGGAATATGTTGTATACTTGATGATAAGATTAACAAAATACCTTAGTAGATTTAACTTAGTGATATTTGTAGCTTTCGACGGATGCTTTATTACTATCTCGACGGATGATCTTTATAGTCCCGACGGATGGTAACTGAACATCCATCGAGAGTGTAGCTTATGTAACAATAAGTTTTTAGCACATTTCTGCAAGCAACAATGTGTAGATTCTGTAGGAGTATTTAAGTCATGTTGACTACTAGTTGATATAGAGAATAGGGTGACTAATTGTAAATATAAGATGTCTTGTAATTCTGTATAAATGAAATGGAGTCAAGTGACAGAAAAGGCTCCCGATGGATGGTTCACAAAGGCTCCCGACGGATAGTTAACAAAAGCTCCCGACGGATGATCAACAATGTCCCGACGGATAACATAATTCAAATATCTATTAATAGTGACAACACAATCACATGTGTTGGGTGTTTGTAAATGGAATGTGGCAGCCTAATTACAGGTGTTAGAGAACAAATAAGCATTACCATTTCCATGCAATCGTGAAGACAGTCAAAGATACTGGAAAGAGTAATGAAGCAACATGATTTTAGACTAGAATTTTTTTGTTTTATTGTCTTGTCTTATTATCATGTAATTTGGTGATATATAAACCAAGAGTAGCAAGAAGAACAAATTAACTAAGCAAGCTTATTTTCAGAGAATCATATCAAGCTGTATTTTGTAAGCATTTCTCTATAGTTTTGTTTGTTCAACTTGTAAAGCAGCTGTGAGCTATTCAAAGCTTCAAAGGGTTCTCATTTGATATATATATATATATATATATATATATATATATATATATATATATATATATATATATCTGGTGGATACTTTTAAATCCACCAGAAAGTTTTAAAAGCTTGGGTTTTTATTACTATTATATTTTATCAAGTTAGTGAAAGGAATATGTCCTAAGTCCAATCATGTATTAGGATTTAGGAATAACTTTTATGTAATCTGTTTTGATTTCATTGATATTAATAAAAGACTTGTTTTGTTTTTTATTACGAGCTCTATCTATTTAAGTGTTTAAATAAGATATACCATAGTTTAGAGTAAAGCTTTTTATGGATTATGATGAGATCATAATAGTGAGACCTAAAAGATGATAACTCTAAACTTAAATAAATCCTGATCATAGGATTACTAACTGGTAATTAATAATCCGCAAAGATCGGTACATACTATGCTTGCTTCATTATGAAGGATGTCTGTTCTCATAGACATTTGTGTGGTGACACTATAGCTAGTATGTAGGTGCTTATTATAGAATAAGTTCACTGAACATGACTCGCACAGCTGAACAACTGATGTAGTTCACTCACGTGTCAGCAGTTGTTCACATAGTGATAGTTGTACAAGTATCCTTAGACTTGAGGTCATCATAGTCATCTTGTGTACACTGAACTATGCTTTGGTTTAGTTCTTAGTCTCCAGGGACAATTATTAGGGCTCTACTGGGTATAGGAATTTGTACACGAAGATAGTGTATGATCAATAAAAGATCTACCCCTTCCAGTGAAGGAAGCGAATGTTCAAGGCTGATCCACTTATGCTAGTTCAGGAATCTCTGGCCAGAGTGAATGAAATTAGAAAGGAGTTTCTAATTTGCATAGAACTAAGCATAGTAAATGGTAAGCAAATGATTAAATTAGATAGGCTTGACACGAGATCCATGCCTTGTATTTAATCAGGACATTGTAGGGTAGAAGGAGTTTATTGTACGGTAACTATTCACTGAATAGGTTCTTGGTATTCTAAGCAGTGAATTCGTATTATCCGGATAGTCGCGATATGCTGAGAAGTATCCCTCACGATGTAGAATAAATATGATTAATTAATTAATCATATTTAATAAATTAGAGAATTTATATAAATAATGATAAAATAGTTTTATTATTATTTATTTCTACTACCAGCTTAATATTGAACCTACAGGGTCACACCATAAAAAGAGAATGATTTAATGGTGGAGGAATTAATTAATAATGGTTGATAATTATTTATTTATGAAATAAATAATTAATTGGAAAATTTAATAATTGATTAAATGAGATTTAATTGATTATAAATTAATTAAGAAAAGTTCTTAATATTATTAATTAAGAATTTAATTTTTGGAAATTAAATCAAGAGAGAGAATTATTTCTAAAGTGTTTAGAAAAAGGATTAATAATTAAAAGGTGTTTTAATTATTAATGAGAATAATAAATGGGTTAATAATAATAATATTTTATGGGAAAATTTCAGCTGAAAATTTTGCCTATAAATATACTATTATAAACCCTATTTTTATTCTAACCTCAAAAGTTTTTAGAAAACCTAATTCTCTCCACCACCTCCTCCTCCTTAACGTCGTTTTCTTGGTGGATACCGGTGGAGTGCTTCACGTTTGAGGAGCAGCTGCTAAGGATCTCCGATCGTTGCTTTTGGATCGCTATTAAAGGTTAGTAATCGATTCATATGTTTTAATCACGATTTATATGCTTTTATTTGGATTTTATATGTGTAAAAGTATTTTACCATGCCTTCGCTGAGATTAAAATCCAACAATGATATCAGAGCATAGGTCGTATGCATATAGATCTGTGGTAAAAATTTTAGAATTTTATGTGCTTGTATGAATTAATTATGATTTTTACAAGTTATATTATGGATTAATTTTGTCTGATGAGAAATCGTTTCTCAGAATAATTTTGAATGTTGATCTGGGTTCTACATGTGTTGTAGATCGTCTGGGTATTTTTTTCATAATTTTATGATGTATAGATTATTTATTATGAATTTTTGAAGTTGTTGTAATTAAATTCGTAATTAAATAATCATATATATATATAAATTGAAAGTATGTATATATCTGCTGTTGCTGCTGTGGTGTAATGGTGGCACGGAAAAGAAAAAAGAACAGGTACGGCGTACGGAATTCCGTGCGAGAATTGTCAGGCGGCAACAGTCGATGCAGGAAGGAGGACCGCGCGTCTGCCGTGCGCGCGTGGGGTACACGCGCCCGTGTACCACGCGCGGCGCGTGGCGGACACGCGCTGGTCAATGTGCTGACATCATCAGATGCTGACGTCAGCATGACGTCAACGTAGGGTCGTAGGCGCGTGAAGCGCATGGGGCGCGTGGTGCGCGTGGGCGGTGTTCTGACACGCGTCTGACAGCGCGTGTGCGCGTTGCCGCGCGTGAGGGACCTTGTTTCGGCGCGTGAGGGCGCGTGGTAGCTCAGATTTGGGCGATTTTGGTGCCGTTGGATTCGTCTTTTCGAGACGCTTCGAATGGTATATTGTATGATATTTTATGAAATTGCTTCGAACTGTTTATAGCTAACAGAAGTGTTTTAAAGCTGTTTTTAATTGTTTTAACTGCTTTTAAATGCTTCATGTGATACATAAAGATGTATAATGCTTAGACCAATATGGTAGATGATGTAACATGCCTACCTTGATGTTTATTCATGTTGATATATGTGATATATTGTAATAACCCCAATTTTTGGAAATTTTTGAAACCCTTATGAATAGTGTTTTTGCTGAATGAGAAAACTTTTCATGCCACACTATGTAGGGGTTCTGTTATGGATATTCTGAGATTTTATTAGTACTCTATATGGTATATAAGTGTATGTAAAGATCGTCAGAATCCAAATCCGAACACTTTGATTTTTCCCGGAAATCCAATAGATACGGAAAGAATTGAGTATAAGGTAACAGGATAAAAGGATTTAAATTAAAGGATTATAATAGAGGATCATAAAATGGAATATAATGTATTGAGAAAGGTTAAGGGAACCTAAGTAATAAGATCCCGGGTATGATCCCTCAAACGATAAACGAAAACGAAAGTTAAGCGAACCGTATAACAGATCAGCGGTCATTAGGCAAACAATTAGGAAGTTAATCAAAGGGATTAGAGAGGATGATGTCACCCAACCAATGAGAAGAGGACAAGGAGGGGAGGATGACATAATGAGGATGACACAAGCATGACATGGGAAGGAAGGAGATGTGGTGACTTTTTAACCACACAAAATCAAGGGCAACTAGGTAATTAACTAAATCAAACACAAAAACAAATCAACCAAGCCAAGCAAATTCATTCTTCATCAAAATCAAAAAGAAACCAAGGCTTTGTTCTTGAGAGCTCTCGGCTTTTTACTATTCAAAAGGCAAGAAATTTCAAAAATTCAAGATCCAAGCTTCCTAAATTGGTGAGTTAATTCCCTAATCATCTACATGCTTAGTTAGGGCTATATCATGAGTTTAATCCATCAATTCCTTCTCAATCTTCTTCATTTAATCAAAGAAGAAGACTATGAATAGTGTTTTCAAGTTTTTAACTTGAAATTTTTCTTGTTTTCCTTGAAGATCCAAGCATTCCTAAGACTTCTCAAAGCTTCTTAAGGCTTCCTAGCTCCTCCCACCACTTCAAGGAAGGTATATCATCTCCAAACTCTAGATTCCTATGTATTATAAGATGATTTTGATTAGTAGGGTGATATTGTAGCTTGATGTTTGTGATTTAGAGTTTGGGATTGAAATGGTATTGAATCGGATTGGTAAATCTTGTTGTTTTGGTTAAAAGAATGTAGTATAGTTAAATTCAAGCTTAGCCATAAGTATGAATGTTAAAATTGAATTGGTTGGGGTTGTTATGATGTGATAAGGATGGATGTTGGTTGTATGTTGGGTTTGAGGTTGAATTGGGTTGGTTTTGAATGGTTTTAAATTGGGAAATCGCGTAAACATAGCCGTCGTAACGTCCGATTTTCTTTAGACTGCTTTTGTGTGTAACATTAGGACCTGAGAACACCCTGCTAGATTATGACCATTGCCATGTCTAGATAGCTCGTGTTACGAGCTTCATTTTGATATGTAGTTTGTTCCATTCCGATACACGGTTTAGGAGAAACGACCGTTTCATGTAACGACATTTCGTGAACGAAACTTTTCCCCTCGCCTTACTTTGAAACAAAGGTTAAAGACCAAAAAGGGTTAATTAATGCATGAAACATTTATGGTAAGTGTGTTAGGCAGTTGGTAAGACACTCACGAAGGAATCGTCTAAAAACTCGTAAAGGTTAAATTATTAAAAATGGTGGAGCCGAGGGTACTCGAGTGACTTAAGCGAATCAGTAAGCGCAAAACAAGCGTTAGAGTCTAAGTTAGTTAAAGTATAGATTTACAAGTGACTTTGGTTTAATTCCAACTTACTTGTTGTTTATAGGTTACCAGACTCGTCCCGAGCCTTTTATCACCCCAAGTCGCTCAGGCAAGTTTTCTACCCGTTATAACTGTTGTTGTGATGTATATATGTATATGCATTATCTTGCGATAGATGCATGTTTGTTAATTAGCAAATGTTGCAATATATTGAAGCATGCTGCTATGGTATATATATATGCATGCCTGTTTCATATTCTTGATTTATATATATCTATTGGTTCAATGCTTATAGTTGCATAATACCTATGCTAGAAATAAGCAGTAGTTGCGTATACCCTAAGTATAGGGGACCCAGGGTGAACATATTTCTAAACCGGGAGTCGATGTTCCCGAGTATATTATATATATATATATATATATATATATTTATATATATATGGTTATAGTTTTCAAAACTATTAATCGAATAAGGTTTATTTAATAACTTTAACTTTTATTTTATTTAATGAATATTATTACGAATATTCATTCGAGGGTTTATGACTCCTTTTATATTATTTATTGAATATTATTTGAATATTCATTCGAGGGCTTATGACTCTTTTATATTATTTATTGAATATTATTTGAATATTCATTCGAGGGCTTATGACTCTTTTATATTATTTATTGAATATTATTTGAATATTCATTCGAGGGCTTATGACTCAGTTTATATTATTTAATGAATATTTTTGAATATTCATTTGAGGATCTATGACTCCGATTATTTGCTGAGATTTGTTCTTTAATTTATTAAAGAATAAGGTGTAAATAATCAAACTTATTTTCGATTATTCAAATAAAGATAGTACTTTCGTATAAGTATATCTTTGGTTATTTGCTATCAATTTCAAGTATAAGTTTTAATACTTCTACTTCGATTATTTTTATAAGGATTATCTTTATTAAATAATAATATTCAGGCATTTTCTAAATATACTGGGGACTGATTTACTTCATTAAATCAGCTTTACTCCAAACACTCTTTAAAGTGTTTTCGAGTCTTCAAAATGATTTTTAAAAGTTAGAGCGGATCCCAAAACTCATTTTTTTATATTTAAGATCTTCCTTTTTAAGGGGATTTAAATACTCGCTCAAAACCTGAGGGATCCGACTCTGTGGTGTATTTTATATTCGCAACACGGTTGCAGTTTTGGTAAATGAATTGATTACTTACCCAACGTTCGGGAAGTAAGTCCCTCTATTGAGTCGGCATAAGCAACATGGGCTCAGTGGGCGTCCATGATAGTGTAAGTGGCTCAGTGGGAGTCCATCAAATGCATAAGTGGCTGAGTGGCAGTCCAGCATAAGGTCCTATTACGACCAGGGTGATGACCAGTGGGGAATTCGTCCATCTACTAGTAGAAAAGGTTACTTATGGGTATCTTTGCCTGATCAACAAGATATCTGGTTTATGCCAAATTCTTTTCCTTTCCAAATTAATTGGATATTGCAATTCTGTTCATACTTTACATGACAGAGGTTTTCAGGAAATTTTATAAAGAAGATGTATATGTGGATATATATATATATATATATATATATATATATATATATATATATATATCAGAACTTAATGAAGTATATCATAACTTCATTTCCTTTAATAATATTTCAAAGATTTAATCTATTCAAATCTTGTCTTGTAGTCTCATCTATCTGATGAACTGTTGAAAGCTCATTATACTTTGAATAGTGGTAGTTCAAGCAGCTTTTTAAATGATATAAGTATAGTGAAGTATTTGGTAACTTTATCCCTTGTTTTTACTTATATCTAGTAAGTAATTATCTTACGCATGATAAAAGATTCTAGTAAGTATCCATTTAGATACTTATATTATTGTTATCACTATATATTATCTTGCGAGCTGTAAGGCTCACTCTTGCTTTATTTCTTCATCACACAACAATAGTTAGGAAAGATGGCCAGACTCCAGCAGACCCAGCGCAAGCGCGTGGGAAGCGTCCCGCGTCTTCCCGATGATGTTGTAGCTGCTATAGCTGCAGAGGTAGATCTATTGTAGATCAGACCATCTACTTTTGAGAATCAATTATGTATAATTATAACTTGTGGCAGATAATGGCAATTAACTGTAAATTTATCAAGTAATCGTTTTGGGTTGTAATAACTTTTAAATTGTGGATTCAAAGACTTGTACTTATTTCAATTTCATCTCTGAGACTATAACGGGTTGTGGTGTGTGTTAGTGTGGGGTCACATCATAAGGTTATTATTATTATTAATTAAGTGAAGTGATATTGTGGAAAGAAAGACCGTGACGACCCGGATCCCCGACCCCGGATCTGGGGGTGTTACATATATGCTTAGTTTATCATGCGATGATAGATTTAGGTGAACTTAAATGAACATAAGGCGTTTGTTAGACAACCTAGTATAGTGAAATTGTTTCATAACCTAAATAATAATATTATGAATACAATCATGAGATTCTTGTGTTTATGAAACACGTAATTGAATATGAATTTTCGATATGAGAGAAAGGATGATTCTGTCAACAACAGATTTCTATCTGTAAGAAAGGGTTATTAAGTGACGCCTCTTGACAATGCTCCACCCGATCTGGGACTCATCTGATTATTGATTATTGATTTGAAATATTTAATTTAAAAGGAAGAATCTCTTTATAATATGATTATGATTGTAACGTAATATAATCCCTCTAAAATTAAATAATATCAAGTAGTAATTGGCCAATGATACAACGGGCTTGTGTCGGTCATAGCCTTCCAACATGATAGATAGTAGTTCTTATTTTTAAATCATTGTCGGTTCATGCTACAACCGGGGGCTTTGATTTCGAAATAAGAAATACTTGTCTATTACATAGAGATGTGTACGTTGAATTAGAATCTAAAGGTCGGTACGTGCCACAGCCGTGGGCCGTTGGAGACTGATTCAAATGTACGAAATGTTGGGTTAGACTTGACTTAGAATATTGAGTTTGTCGTGCCACAGCCGTGACTCAAGTATTCAAGAGGTTAAAGTTTGATTAGGGAATAACATAAGATGTAATTGACAAGAGTTGCCTGCCTATTGAACATTACATGGCGGTTCGTGCTACAGCCGGGGTTGTGTAATGGAATGTAGAATCCCTATTCCCACTAGCATTATGAATGCTTAATTTTTCACGTAGGGGGTTGAATAAATTAGATAAACTAGTGGGAGCCACTTATGAATAAAGACCCGATTCATATAGTGTTTTTAAAATGAAATTGAATATTTGCTAAGTGTTGTTATGTGTTTATCATTTACAGATTTACAATATACATTATGCCTTCTGCACTATCACTCAGGAGCATACTGGATGCTCACAAATTTACTGGTCCTAATTATGCTGACTGGCTTCGAAACTTGAGAATTGTTCTCAGGATTGAGAAGCTGGAATACGTGATTAACTCACCTAAGCCTACTGAACCTGCTAGTGATGCACATAATGATGAACATGTTGTGTATCGTAAGTGGGTAGATGATGCAAATGTTGCTCAATGCATCATGCTAGCTTCCATGAACATTGAGCTACAGAAGCAACATGAGCATATGGATGCTCACACTATCCTCATGCATCTACAAGAGTTGTATGATGTGGCAGGGAGGACAGCTCGATATGAGATATCGAAGGAGCTGTTCGGTTGTAGGATGTCTGAGGGATCATTTGTAAATGACCATGTACTTAAGATGATCAATTTGATTGAACGTCTTGGACAACTTGGTTTTGCCATGGATGGGGAGCTGAGCCAAGACTTGGTCTTGCAATCGCTTCCGAGTTCGTTCTCGCAGTTTGTTGTGAACTTTCACATGAATAAGTTGGATGTCAGCCTGCCTGAACTCCACAACATGTTGAAGACTGCGGAATCGAATTTTCCCCCTAAGAAGAGTTCTGTTCTTCTAATTGGTGAAGGTTCCAATCCTAAGAAAAGGAAGAGGAACCCTTCCAAGAAGAAGAAAGTAGGTGAAAAAATGCCGGTTCCACCAAAAGCTGAAGACCCCAAGAGCAAAGTTGTTTGCTTTCACTGTAACAAGGTGGGGCACTGGAAGAGGAACTGCAAGGTTTACCTTGCAGAATTGAAGAAGAAGAAGGGTAGTGAGACTACCGCTTCTGATTCAGGTATCTTCATGATAGAAGTGAATATGTCATTAAATCAAATTTCTACTTGGGTATTAGATACCGCCTGTGGTTCTCATATCTGCAATTTGTTGCAGGGACTAAGGAGAAGTAGGACTCTTGAGGAAGAGGAGGTGATTCTACTGATGGAAAATGGAGCAAGAGTTGCTGCTAAAGATGTAGAATCATTTCATTTACATATGCCTACGGGCAAGACTATTGTTTTTTTAAATAATTGTTATTTTGTTCCCTCAATTGTGAGGAATATTATTCCCATGTTAGACTTGGCTGGATTTTCATTTATTATTGAGAATAATGAATGTTCTATTCTTAGAGATAATATTCTTTATGGACGTGGTACTTTAAATAATGGTCTGTATAAATGTGACATAATTTACTTCAGATTGAACAAACTAATAAAAGAAAATGGATGGTGAAAATCTCACTTCATTGTGGCACTGCAGTCTCCATTTAGTAGACATGGAGAGAGGGCTGCAAATTTGCTAGGAATGGTACACACAGATGTATGTGGACCAATGTCTACGCAAGCCATGGGTGGATTTTCATATTTCATTACTCTCATGGATAATAGATCTAGATACGGATGTGTGTTTGATGAAACACAAGTCTGAAGCGTTTGAAAAGTTCAAAGAGTATAAGTATGAAGTGGAGAAACAAACCAAACATAGTATTATAATTCTTCGATTAGATCGAGGTGGTGAATACTTGAATGGAGAGTTTCTGGATTATCTCAAAGTAAATGGTATAGTCTCCCAGTGGACGCCTCCAGATTGGTATCTGAAAAGAGAAATCGAACTTTATTAGACATAGTTCGGTCCATGATGAGCTATGCAAATCTTCCAGTATTCCTATGGGGTTATGAATTGGAAACCTCAGCATATTGACTAAATAAGGTGCCTTCCAAATCTGTTCCTCAAACTCCGTATGAGATATGGAAAGAAAGGAAACCGAGTCTTAAACACGTTAAGATTTGGGGATGTCTAGCTTATGTCAAGAAAGTTGACCCAGATAAACTGGAATCTCGATCCGTAAAATGTAGTTTTGTGGGATATCCTAAAGAGACTTTAGGGTATTACTTTTACACCGATCATCGGGTGTTTGTCTCCAGACATGCTACCTTCTTGGAAAAGGAGTTTATCCTTGAAGGAAACAGTGGGAGCAAAATTGAACTTGATGAAGTTCAAGAAGCATAAACTACTACGGATCAAGTGGAAACACCTGTTCTGACTGAACAACCTTCTGTGGAACAGCCCATTCGTAGGTCAGGGAGAGTGTCTCGCCAACCTGAGAGGTAATATGGCCTTGTCATTGAGAATGACAATGAGTTGTCGATCATTGATGATGACGACCCTGTGACCTATAATGAGGCTATGAGTAGTGTTGACTCAGAGAAATGGCATAGTGCCATGAAATCCGGAATGAAATCTATGTATACGGGATACAAAAGAATGATTAGAGCAGATGGCCAGGTGGAGACCTTTAAGGCCTGGCTTGTGGCAAAAGAATTCAAACAAAGGCAATGGATTGACTTTAATGAAACCTTTTACCTGTAGCCCTGTTATAATCAGTTCAGATTTTGCTTGTGAATGCTGCTTATTACGACTATGAGATCTGGCAAATAGCCAGATGGTTTTCTTTCCAAGAGAAATGAAAACCTAGTGTGTAAGCTGCTGCGAACCATATGTGGTTTAAAGCAAGCTTCTCGTAGATGGAACATCCGTTTTGATGAGACAATCAAAGAGTTTGGTTTTATGAAAAACGTAGATGAACCATGTGTCTACAAAAGGGTTAGTGGGAGCGCGATAATATTTCTTGTGTTGTATTGAAATAGAGTTGACACACATAACAACATAGCAGACCCACTCACAAAGCTACTTTTTGAAAGTCACTTTGATCGTCATAAAGACTAGATGGGTATTAGATACCAGAGTGATTGGCTTTAGTACAAGTGGGAGATTGAAAGGAATATGTCCTAAGTCCAATCATGTATTAGGATTTAGGAAT
The DNA here is from genome assembly GCF_009905375.1 of Apium graveolens. Taxonomy (NCBI): domain Eukaryota; kingdom Viridiplantae; phylum Streptophyta; class Magnoliopsida; order Apiales; family Apiaceae; genus Apium; species Apium graveolens. The sequence continues at coordinate 51,227,958 of NC_133647.1, read as the reverse complement.
AACTTTTATGTAATCTGTTTTCATTTCATTGATATTAATAAAAGACTTGTTTTGTTTTTTATTACGGTCTCTATCTATTTAAGTGTTTAAATAAGATATACAATAGTTTAGAGTAAAGCTTTTTATGGATTATGACGAGATCATAATAGGGAGACCTAAAAGATGATAACTCTAAACTTAAATAGTTCCTGATCATAGGATTACTAACCGGTAATTAATAATCCGCAAAGATCGGTAAATACTATGCTTGCTTCATTATGAAGGATGTCTGTTCTCATAGACATTTGTGTGGTGACACTATAGCTAGTATGTAGGTGCTTATTATAGAATAAGTTCACTGAACATGACTCGCACAGCTGAACAACTGATGGAGTTCAGTCACGTGTCAGCAGTTGTTCACATAGTGATAGTTGTACAAGTATCCTTAGATTTGAGGTCATCATAGTCATCTTGTGTATACTGAACTATGCTTTGATTTAGTTCTTAGTCTCCAGGGACAATTATTAGGGCTCTATTGGGTATAGGAATTTGTACACGAAGATAGTGTATGATCAATAAAAGATCTACCCCTTCCAGTGAAGGAAGCAAATGTTTAAGGCTGATCCACTTATGCTAGTTCAGGAATCTCTGGCCAGAGTGAATGAAATTAGAAAGGAGTTTCTAATTTGCATAGAACTAAGCACAGTAAATGGTAAGCAAGTGATTAAATTAGATAGGCTTGAGACGAGATCCATGCCTTGTATTTAATCAGGACATTGTAGGGTAGAAGGAGTTTATTGTACGGTAACTATTCACTGAATAGGTTCTTGGTATTCTAAGCAGTGAATTCGTATTATCCGGATAGTCGCGATATGCTGAGAAGTATCCCTCTTGATGTAGAATAAATATGATTAATTAATTAATCATATTTAATAAATTAGAGAATTTATATAAATAATGATAAAATAGTTTTATTATTATTTATTTCTACTACCGGCCTAATATTGAACCTACAGGGTCACACCATAAAAAGAGAATGATTTAATGGTGGAGGAATTAATTAATAATGGTTGATAATTATTTATTTATGAAATAAATAATTAATTGGCAAATTTAATAATTGATTAAATGAGATTTAATTGATTATAAATTAATTAAGAAAAGTTCTTAATATTATTAATTAAGAATTTAATTTTTGGAAATTAAATCAAGAGAGAGAATTATTTCTAAAGTGTTTAGAAAAAGGATTAATAATTAAAAGGTGTTTTAATTATTAATGAGAATAATAAATGGGTTAATAATAATAATATTTTATGGGAAAATTTCAGCTGAAAATTTTGCCTATAAATATACTATTATAAACCCTATTTTTATTCTAACCCCAAAAGTTTTTAGAAAACCTAATTCTCTCCACCTCCTCCTCCTCCTTAACGTCGTTTTCTTGGTGGATACCGGTGGAGTGCTTCACGTTTGAGGAGCAGCTGCTAAGGATCTCCGATCGTTGCTTTTGGATCGCTATTAAAGGTTAGTAATCGATTCATATGTTTTAATCACGATTTATATGCTTTTATTTGGATTTTATATGTGTAAAAGTGTTTTACCATGCCTCCGCTGCGATTAAAATCCAACAGTTAGAACATTCTTAAATTTGAAAAAGTAGCCAGAATTACATTCAACCCCCCTTCTGTAATTCTTCTTGTATTGTTAGGGAATAACAAGAAGCATGATATATCAGCGTAGTAACTCTAAAATTTATGCTAGTACAAGAAGATCAAATTGAATGTTAATACTACATATCAACGGGGAACACATTATAATGTTAGGAATGATGCATCTAGAAATCTCTACATGACTAATAATGCTTATCCTATGCCTAGATTTTTCCATGCGAATTCAAATATTATTTACTATGTACTAAGCCCAGGACCCTCAAGACAAAAGGGTGCCTATGTATTTAATTGATCTATTTTGTAGGTATGCCTTACTACCAAGCAAGATTTATGGTACCTTGATAGTGGATGTTCAAGACATATGACCGTTAATAAGTCACTCTTGAACAACATTAGAAAGGTAATTGCCGGAAGTGTCACGTTCGGAGATAGCTGTAAAGGTATCATTATTGGCATCGAGGACATCGAGAACGAGCACTTCAAGATATCTGACGTACAACTAGTCACGGGACTAAAATACAACCTTCTCTCGATAAGTCGACTTTGCGATAATGGAAATAAGGTAATTTTCTATCCCACTCATTATTCTATTCTTAAAAAAGATGGAAAATTAGTTCTTACTTGTCCATGAGACAAATATATCTATACATGTGACATGATTAAGCATGTTAATATATGCCTAATCACTACTATTGATGAACCTTGGTTGTGGCATCAAAGATTAGGACACGCAAACATGAAGTTGATTAAAAATATATCAACTAAAGATCATGTACGAGGAATACCAAAATTAAATAATAAAATGGATCACATTTGTGAAGCTTGTGAAATTGGCAAACAAATATGAGCCTCTCACAAAGAAAAATTTATGGTATCTACCTCACGACCTCTCGAGATTTTACACAAGGATCTTATCGATCCAGTTCCAATAACAGTCTTGGAGGATGTCCATATACTTTGGTAGTAGTTGATGACTATTCACGATTTACGTGGACAAAATTCCTCAAAACCAAAGGTGATGCTTTTGAATCTTTTTCCTCTCTATGCAAAAGGATTCAAAATCAACAAAATAATACCATAGTCTACCTAAGAACTGATCATGGTAAAGAATTTGAAAAGTCAAACTTTACAAGTTTTTGTGAAAATCATGGTATCACTCACAACTTTTCTTCTCCTCACACTCCTCAATCTAACGGAGTGGTTGAAAGGAAAACAGAACGTTACAAGAAATGTTAAATACAATGATAAATGAATATCATCGTGTTGGGTAATGAATACAACACAGGGGGGTAAATGTGTTTGCAACAATTTTTAGGTCTTTTTGAACTTTTAATAATGGTGAACAAAATAATCTATATTGTAGAGAGAATGTATTTTAACAGAATAATTAAAATATGCATATAAACAAAATTATCTTTCAAAACTCACTTAATTTTATATTAAAATCAAGCTACTGTTTGCTAGAAATTTCTAGGTTCTTAGTATGTTAAGAACTCAGATTCTCTCTTGAGAGTTACAAGAAATTTCAGATCTATTTGTTATAACTTAAAACAAAGCATCAAATGTTACTTTATAGAACATTAAACACTGGTTTTTACACAGCATGCAAAAGCATGTACTAAGCCCTACTTTTGGATAACCAAATCTTTCTATTTCTGTCTTAGTGTATCTTTGCTAATCTTGCCTGCCTGTGACTTTACTTTACCAGTTAATCTTGGCCTTTGATCTTGTACTCTTCAAGCTACTTTTGTAGACTTTTCAAACCAGTGATTGATTTATTTTTTGATTGATAATCTTGGATATTAAACTGATCTGCATTCTGTTCTTAAACTTTAACATCGAGATCTCTAGTTATTCATGTAGAGAACTTGAAATCTCGATAAGTAAATTGACTTATCGAGATATCTAATAACTCTATAGTTGTTTGACTTATCGAGATCTCTGAGTTCTTTATAAGAGAATTTGGCTTATCGAGATCTCTCATCTTCATGTCTTAACTTTGGCATATCGATGTCTATGAGTTCTCTAGTGACAAATTGACTTATCGATATCTCAGAGATCTCTTTTGACTTATCGATATCTCAGAGATCTCTAGTGATATTTTGACTTGTCGATATCTCAGAGTTCTTTAGTGAAGAAATGACTTGTCGATATCTCCATTCTTCATGTCTTCAATTTGACTTGTCGATGAGTTCTCTTGTAGCTTTTTTTGACTTCTCGATAAGTCATTCTGGAGTTCTCGAATGACTTCTCTATAACATATAATCTGTGACTTGTAGATTTCTTGACTTCGAATATTTTTCCCAAAACACAATTATTCAACTCCAAGCTTCTTCACACTTTCTCTGAGGCATGATCTTCATGATCTTCTTCTAGAGTTTATTTTTAGGCTTGAACTGTTTACAGAAAAATACTCTAGTCTAATCTATTTACATTTTTACAAACTTAAGTGTTACAATATAAAATGCAAACATAGATTACCATACAACTTACTTATAGTTGTCAAATTGACTTAGTCTTGTTATAGTACGTGTATGTCTTGCACAACAATCTCCCCCAATTTGTGATAAGATTGCTTTTCACAAATTCATGCCTGTTAACAAGACTAACCCCAAGTTACAATGGACAGATATATTTATACATATAAATTGACACAAATACAACATTTATACAATAGGTGATTGTTGAGTGGCATTTATGACACTTTATAATGCTCTATTAAGCTTTGAATTGATGCGTTTGTACTCAGGTTATTAGTGTTTTAACGTGTTTTCTAGTGTTTTTGCAATTCATGCATCATCTAGGTAATCAGGTGAATTAGAATTGTTTTGGTGCTAATTTGGAGTTAAGGTGGTGTTGGAATAAAAGCTCGTGGAAAGCCGGCTTGAAGCAGCAAGGAAAAGAAGAAATCAGGAGTTTTTACCAGAAGTACGGCGCGCCTGAGCTGGTCTAGCGCGCGGCCGTGCCAGTTTGTCAGAAAGGCAGCGAGCCCGCGCTGGTCAAGCGCGCGGCCGCGCCGGGTCGGGATCACAAAATCCTGATTCTAATCTAATTACAATTGGAGGAATTCTATCTTGCATGGGCTGCTATATATATTCAAACTAAGGACGTTTTCAAGGGAGAGACATACCAGAGCGCAAGCAGAACCATAAGAAGACCGTGTTAGCACGATTCAATGAAGATGAAGAAGATCTTGTTTTTACTTGTGAATCTTTGTTCTAAGTTGTAACTTGGATGCTAGTTTTCTTATTCGTGAACCTTAATCTTGTTTCGTACTTGGTTTTGTTATTTATTCAGTATAAAGACTACGTTTATTATATCATGCTTTCATCGGAACCCACATTGATGATGAGTCTGATTATGTGCTAATCGTTTTCATGGGGTTACAGCGGATTTACTTATGAATTTCTTTAGTTAAATTGTTTCGATGCCTTAGTGTGTGGTGATTGTATGATAACCTAGTATTGGTTGTGCTTATTAAGGATTTAGAACTTGCCATGCTAGCATGGGTTCATGTGTTATTGTTATGCATGATTTGTAGGTAATTTTAACCATCTTACTTGCCCTGTGTAATCATGATAGATAACTTGTGCTTTAAACCTTTATGTTGTCAAATTCTATAGACATATAGGATCTCAATATAATTGGTGTCTATTCAGCTTCTATCTCTTTTGTGGATGTCTGGTAGTATTTTATTCGTGCAACAAAAGTTGGCATTTAGCAGTTTCGTGTTATCTGATTAGTGTCATCTCTATTGCATGTTAAGGATAAGAACAACAAGGCTATTGAATGAAGTATTTAATGAAGTTAGAATCTCATGTTTGTCTTATATACTATACAACTCTCTTTACTCTCTTAGTTATAATTGTTAGTTTAATTCGTAGTTATAATCAAACCAATTTGTTATCGTCTTAGCATTGGATAATAACCATATCATCGGTGCATTAGTGCATAAATTACATAGTTAACCAAAGCCAGTCTCTGTGGGAATGAACTAGAAACAATTCTATATTACTTGCGAACGCGTATACTTGCGTGAATTATTAGCGCATCTTTAGCCCTAACAAGTTTTTGGCGCCGCTGCCGGGGACTGCAGTGTTAACTTTTAGTTTATGTGTTTGTCATCAGTGATCGTGAAAGTTTATTGACTCAGACATTATTACTTACCTACTCATTTTCTTGTCATATTTCAGGTAATCTAGCGATCATTTATGCAAATGTGTTCACGAGTTCATAGGAGAATTCTAGAAAAAGACGAGGAAGAAGTTATAGAGGATCGAAGGGAAGATTTTGAGGATGAACATAAAGTAGTAGAATAAGAGAAAATCAAAGAACCGCCTTTATTAGAGATGGGGGATCAAGCAGATAATACTAAAGCTTTGATGGACTATTCAAAGCCTAAGATCAATGATATTCGGTCAAGCATCATCAGGCCAGCCATCGCGGCTAACACTTTTGAGATCAAGTCGAGCACGATTTAGATGATACAGAACTCAGTTCAGTTTGGGGGTTCTCCTATTGAAGACCCCAATATGCACATCAGGGATTTCATCGAGATCTGCGACACTTTCAAGTTCAATAATGTGTCTAAAGATGCTATCAAGCTGCGACTATTTCCGTTCTCTTTGAGGGATAAAGTGAAGTGTTGGTTACATTCTCTACCACCAGGGTCTATCACCAAATGGGAGGATCTTGCTCAATTCCTATGGCGAAGACTGCTGCAATCAGGAATGCTCTTACTCAGTTTGCTCAGCATAATAGTGAATCTCTATGTGAGGCTTGGGATCGATATAAGCAGATGCTAAGGAAGTACCCACACCATGGCATGCCTGATTGGATGATTATCAACTATTTTTACAATGGTTTAGGTGCACAATCTAGATCTATGCTCGATACAACATCTGGTGGAGCCTTATGGGCTAAAAACTACAATGAATCTTATGAGTTGATTGAGCTAATGGCATCCAATTAATACCAGAATCCTACGCAAAGAATTTTGCAAGGAAAGGAAGCAGGAATTTTGGAAGTGGATCAAGCTACTGTTATAACTGCTCAACTTCAAGTTTTGACGATGAAAGTGGACTCTTTGGCTAATTATGGAGTTAATCAGATCACTAGTGTTTGTGAGCTTTGTGCGGGGCACATGAAACTGAGCAGTGTACTATTTCTAGCGAATCAGCTCAATTTGTGAGCAAATTTCAGAGATCACAAAAGCAAGCTCTAGCCACTTATCATCCGAATAACCGCAATCATCCTAACTTCAGCTGGAGCAATAATCAGAATGCGGTGCAACAATCTTATCAGCCATATACAGCAAAGGCAGTATAACCCTCCTGGTTTTCAGCAACCGCAATTTGCCTCGAAGCAACAACTTCAACTTCAGCAGTTACCTCAAGCTAATGAAAATCTGAATTAGAGGAGTTAAGACTCATGTGAAAGAGCCAAACTGTCTCTATCAAGACATTGGAGAATCATATTGGGCACATTGCTGATGCATTATTAAATCGTCAACCTGGCACGCTTCCGAGTGATACTGAAGTGCCAGGAAAAAAAGAAGCTCAAGAGCATGTTAAAGTAATAACATTGAGGTCTGGTAAGGTTGCGAATCTTGAACAAGCTAAGACTCCAGATTCTGAAGTGGAGGCTGATGAAGAAGAAGTGCAGAAGGAAGCCGAAGTGGAACCAAGGAAGACTACTATTGAGCACACTTCTCCTAAGGGTAATACAAGGGAGAAACAGATCTATCATCCACCTCCTTTTCCTAAGAGGCTACAGAAGAAGAAACTGGATAAGTAGTTTGCGAAATTTCTGGAAGTGTTCAAGAAACTTCACATTAACATACCTTTCGCTGAAGCTCTTGAGCAAGTGCATAGTTACGCAAAGTTCATGAAAGGTATTCTCTCTAGGAAGGTGAAGCTTGATGACTTAGAGACCGTTGCTCTTACGGAGGAATGCAGTATTGTGGTGCAACAGAAATTGCCTCTAAAGCTTAAAGATCCTGGAAGCTTCACTATTCCTTGCACCACTGGAAATGTGTCATTTGATAAGTGTCTATGTGACTTGGGAGCTAGCATTAATCTGATTCCATTATCAATCTTTAAAAAGCTGGACTTTCCTGATCCAAAGCCTACATACATGACTTTGCAGTTGGCCAATCGTTCTATTACATATCCGCGAGGTACTCTGGAGGATGTCTTGGTCAAGGTGGATAAACTCATTTTCCCTGCTGATTTTGTAATTCTTGATTTCGAGGAGGATAAGAAAATTCCCATAATCTTGGGAAGACCTTTCTTGGCTACTAGACGAACCTTGATAGATGTGCAAAAAGGTGAGCTTACCATGCGAGTGATGGATCAGGATATAACTTTTAATGTGTTCAATGCCATGAAATTACCTACAAAAAATGAGGAGTGTTTTAAGCTGGAAATGGTCGATATTGTGGTTAATTCTGAACTCGATTGATTGCTAAGGTCCGATGCTTTAGAGAAGGCCTTATTAGGGAATTCTGATAGCAAAGATGATGACGGTGATGAGCACTTACAATATTTGAATGCTTCTCCCTGGAAGCGAAAGATGGATATGCCTTTTGAATCTCTTGGATTGAAGGAGTTGAAAAGTTCTTCGAAGCACCTCAAGCCATCTATTGAGGAAGCTCCTACTCTGGAGCTTAAACCTTTACCTGAACATTTGAGGTATGCATTTTTAGGTGATGCATCTACTTTACCTGTTATTATTGCATCTGACCTTTCAGGTACCGATGAGGAGAAGCTTTTGAAAATTATTAGAGAGTTCAAATCGGAAATTGGTTGGACTATAGCAAATATCAAGGGAATTAGCCCTTCTTATTGTATGCACAAAATTCTGCTAGAGGAAGGAAGCATGCCTACTATTGAGCAACAGAGAAGGCTAAATCTGATTATGAAAGAGGTTGTGAAGAAGAAAATCCTTAAGTGGCTAGATGCATGGATCATCTATCCTATTTCTGTTAGTTCATAGGTGAGTCCAGATTAGTGTGTGCCAAAGAAAGGTGGTATCACTGTGGTAGCAAATGAGAAGAATGAGCTTATTCCTACACGAACAGTCACGGGGTGGAGAGTTTGCATGAATTATAGGACGCTGAACAAGGCTACAAGGAAGGATCACTTCCCTCTTTCTTTCATTGATCAGATGCTTGATAGACTGGCTATGCATGATTACTATTGTCTTCTGGATGGCTATTCGGGATATAATCAGATTTGTATCGCCCCAGAAGATCAAGAGAAGACTACATTCACATATCCTTTCGACACTTTTGCATTCCGAAGAGTTTCTTTTGGGCTATATGGAGCGCCAACCACTTTTCAGAGATGTATGATGGTTATCTTCTCTGATATGATTGGAAATAACATAGAAGTGTTCGTGGATGATTCTCGGTCTTTGGAACTTCTTATGATGAATGCTTGCACAATCTTGGGTTAGTGCTGAAAAGGTGCGTTGAGACCAACTTGGTTCTCAATTGGGAGAAATATTATTTTATGGTGCATCAAGGCATCATTCTTGGTCACAAGGTTTCTAGCAAGGGACTTGAGGTGCACAAAGCCAAGGTGGGGGTGATCGAAAATCTTCCTCCACCCACATCTGTTAAGGGAATTCACATTTTTCTTGGTCATGCGGGTTTCTATAGGCGTTTCATCAAGGATTTCTCGAAGATTTCAAAGCTGTTGTGCAATTTGCTAGAGAAAGACGTTCCTTTCAAGTTTGATGACGAGTGCCTTGCTTCTTTTGAGACATTAAAGAAGAGTTTAATTACAGCACCTGTCATAACTGTACATGATGGGTCTGAACCATTTAAAATGATGTGCGATGCAAGCGACTATGCAGTTGGAGCAGTTCTTGGGCAACGCAAGAACAACATATTTCATGTAGTCTACTATGCTAGTAAGACTCATAATAGTGCTCAACTGAATGACACCACTACTGAGAAAGAACTTTTGGCTATCGTCTATGGTTTTGAGAAATTTTGATCGTATCTACTTGGGACGAAAGTGACAGTTTTCACTGATCACGCGGCAATTCGATATCTCATCTCGAAGAAGGACTCAAAGCCAAGGTTGATTCTATGGGTTCTTTTACTTCAGGAGTTTGAGTTAGAGATCAAGGACAGAAAAAGGACTGAAAATTAAGTCACCGATCATCTCTCTCATTTAGAGGATCCAATTGCTACTTCACAAGATAAGTCTTTGATTAATGTGTTTATTCCCGATGAGCAGTTATTTGGAGTGCAAGCAGAAGAACCGTGGTTCGCTGATATAGTGAACTACCTTGTAAGTAACATTATGCCTCCAGAGTTGACTCCCGCTCAAAGGAAGAAGTTTCTACATGAAGTGAAGTGGTATATGTGGGATGTGTTAGTGTTCGTTCCCTCGAGACAACACTATGATGTTTTAGTTTAAGATATTAGGATTATTAATGTTTATGTTCTATCGATTATTCTCTTTATAATTTATTAATTCTTAATTTACCGCGATATAAATGTTAGATTAATAAATGTGTTTGGAATATGATATGCAATTCTATATCTATAAGTACGTGACTTAGAAATGAGATTATGAGAATAGTATCAATATTTCTAAAGGTCCCTAGTCGAGTATTATTATAAAGGGACAATAATAATGCATTAAGACTGGTGTGTTTGTTGACTGATGATCACATCTCATTGATCATAGGTATAGTGATACTAAAGTCAAAAACACAGGCAAATGTATATGTACATGGTTCTGGACAGACCCAATGTGAGATTCTACATGTCTTTTGTGTCATAAGTAATTCTCACAGTGATAATGATGTAATGGTCCTTAGACCTGAAGTCATTATATTTCTATACGAGAATTAATATACATTAATTCTATTAAAAGTTATCCTTGACCGGTTAATGATAAAAGTGGACATTGGGTATATTATGAATCGTATGAGAAATATGAATGATCTAGATGGAATTTAACCTTCCTATTTTAGGAGTGATATTTATTGGCCTCTTGTGTGAGCTAGACTATCAAATGCGTGGCCACGCTCAAATGTTGATTTGATATGATAGTCTACTCATTGATCAAGGAAACTTGGATTAAACTATGATGAGGATGACACATTACATGCCTCTAGTTTAATCTATAATATTTGGTTAAAGGGATTATATTACATTGTACATTATTCACAAAAGGTTTAATCGATCACCGATTTAATTATTATTACTTGGGTAGCATTGATATATTACTAAATACCGCTCATTGTTTACGATTTTAAATTAGATTTAAAATTCGTTGCCAACGTAATAATAACCTATTGGGTCACACACTAAGAATGCTTGAAGGATTATTTAATTTAAATTGGATTTAAATTATATAAAAGTAATTCGAATTATTTATAATATTAATAAAGTATGACTTAATTAATTAGATAAATATTGATATTCGAATTTACTAATATTAACTATGAAATTCAGTTGTTAATTAAGTGTGACTTAATTATTATAATAATAGGAATTTCGAATTAATAATAACTCCTAATTAGTTAAGAGTTATAATTCTTATTATACTCTCTGTATAATATCTCTTGTGTGGCTGATTTTGCAAGCAAGAGTTTTACTAAAACCCTAGCCACCAAGGGAGAAGATGAAGAGAGCAAGAAGAAACAATTTTGTGCTAGTACACATTCAATGCTTGAGTTCAAGCATTCGTGTGGATACCGATAGAGCGTAGATCGCGGGAGCGGGATGCATGGTGATTGAACAAGTTTTGGATCTCCATTAGTCAACCAATTGGTAAATCTTCTTAAGGTAAACAATCTGATCAATGAATTAAATATATGTTTTTCGTATGGATCCTGCGGTGGGTTTCGAAAATTCTGTTTTTTTAGGTTTTTAATTACTGTTTCCATTGCATTTATGTGCTCGAAACCCAACAAGATGAGCCGTTTCTTTTTCGCCAAGGAGTTGACCAAATCATCAGGAGATGTATTCCTTATAGTGAAATGGGGGGATCTTGCGAGATTGCCACTCAACGGCTTATGGAGGATATTATGGTGGAGAAAAGACAACATCTCGTATTCTTCAAGCAGGTTTCTTTTGGCCAACTTTGTTTAAAGATGCTCATCAGTTTGTTTTGAAATGTGATCGATGTCACCGTATGGGTAATATTTCCAAGAAAGATGAAATGCCTTTTAATATACTTCTCGAGGTCGAAGTCTTCGATGTTTGGGGAATTGACTTCATGGGGCCATTTGTCTCATCTGGTAACAATCAGTATATCTTGTTGGCGGTTGATTATATGTCGAAATGGGTTGAAGTTAAGGCGTTGCCAATGAACGATGCTAAGGTAGTGCTTAATTTTCTTCACAAGCAGATATTCACAAGATTTGGAACTCCAAGAGTCGTAATCAGTGATGAAGGGTCGCATTTCTATAACCGCAAGTTCACTGCTTTGATGCAAAGGTATAATGTGAATCATCGCATTCATACGGCTTATCATCCTCAGAAAAATGGTCAAGCCGAGGTTTCTAATAGGGAGATCAAGCACATTTTAGAGAAAGTTGTGTCCATCAAGAAATGATTGGTCTTTGAAGCTTGATGAAGCTGTTTGGGCGTATCAAACAGCTCCGCTAGGGATGTCACCGTATCAGTTCATTTATGGTAAAGGGTGTCATTTTCCGGTGGAGCTAGAGCATAAAGCGTATTGGGCTTTGAAGAAATTAAATCTGGATTTGGATGCAGCTGGAAAGAAGAGGATGCTTCAATTGAATGAGCTCGACGAACTTCGACTTCAAGCATATGAGAACAATAAAATGTATAAGGAGAAAGTCAAGAGGTGGCATGATCGAGGTCTAGTGCTCAAATCATTTGTGTCAGGGCAACAAGTTCTTTTGTTCAACTCTCGTCTCCGTCTTTTTCCTGGAAAGTTGAAGTCAAGATGGTCAGCGCCGTTTGTTGTCAAAACTGTGTTTCCACATGGAGCAGTGGAGATTTTTGAGAATGATCCGGGCCAAGCATTAAAGGTAAATGGTTAGAGGTTGAAGAATTACTATGGCGACACGGAAAACCACGAGGCGGTTAGTGCCGTTTTATTATCCGTTTGATATCGAGTTCTATGTCAAGCTAACGACGTAAAGCAAGCGCTTCTTGGGAGGCAACCCAAGTTTGTTTTATATTAGTAAGTACAGGAAGCAAGAGGAAAAGAGAAAATCACAAAAAAATCAGAAAAAGTGAAAAATTGAGGGCTAACTACAGAAGCCAGGCATGCCCGTCCTGTCCTAGCACGCGGCTGCGCTGAAATCACAGAAACACGGCGCACCTGCACTGATCCAGTGCGCGGCCGTGACGATTTGGCAGAAGTTGCGCGCGCCCGCGCCATGGTCCCGACTCAGAAAAAAATAAAAGGCAGTTTTGAAAGTGAAAATCGGGAGTTTTGCTACAAAATCAATTCCTAACCGAATTTTACTTTCCCACATCCCAAATTTCCCTCTCCAAATCAAACCCATTACTCCCATTATTCCCATAATCAAATCCCACTTCTATTCCATATATAATTCTCTTTTCACCACCTATAAATACATACACTTAGACACAAACTTCTTCACCACTTCACAAATTCTTAAACAAAAATTCTCTCTCAAACACAAACTCTTATTCTCTCTACTCAATTTCAATGGCACCCAAGAGACAAAGAACACAAGTAAGCAGCAGCACCACCGAGGCAGGACTTTGGAGTACAGTACGGAGGCTATTAGGATGGTGACTGAGCAGCCTGTGAGGAAGCCCGGGCAGGACACTTGGAACGATAAGACTCCAGAGGACTTTGATCTGGATCTTATTGTTGCTACACTATGCATGCTCGATACTCACTGGAAGATCAAGAGGGGCATTACTGAGTATTCCATGTTCCCGGCTTCTTGCATGAACAGATTTGCCCGTGCATGGAACATATTTATTTTTGCTAACATCATGCCATCTTCTCATGTGCATGAGATTACTGTGGAGCGTGCACGGCTGTTGTGGGGCATTCTTCAGGGCAATTATGTGGATATGGGGATGGTGATTTATCAGGGTATTCTGAAGTTCTTGAGGGGGAGTACCACGAGGTCTATTCCGTATGCGTCCATTGTTACGAAGTTGTGCGTGGCAGTTGGTGTTTATTGGCCCGCACATAAGCAGTTACAGATCCTGAATGCTCCTATTGACAACACTACTTTGGCTATGATGCAAGAGTGGGATGGAGGCAAGCCCGATCTGAAGGGGCTTGGTTACACTTTTGACCATCTACCTAGTGGGAGGCCAGCTGCACGGGCCATTCAGGCAAGTAGGACTGCTTGGAGATCTCAGCTAGGAGATGAGGCGAGGCCATCGCAGGAGGCATATGAGGAGGAGGAAGAAGATGATATGGGAGCTGGCATGAGCATGACGCATTACAGGCGTCTGGCTAGGAGGATGGATGCGATGCATGACATCCACAGGAGGTTTGCAGGTGATCTCACCCATGCATTGGGGACATCTTTCAGAGCCACCGGTGTTGACATCCAGTGACCAGTTTTTGGTGAGGATTCCGTGTATCCACCTCCGGACACACTTGACACTCCACCCGTTGAGGGTGAGGAGCCTGATTCTGATTAGGTATGCCTGATTCCTTACTATTACCTTTATTGAGGACAATGAATATTTTAAATTTGGGGGTAGTAGATGAAGGAATATGTTTTGTGTGAGTCGCATATAGTTTCATATTCATGATAGTTTAGTTCATATATTTGCATATTTTTCCATCTAGTTTTTTTTGATAGTTTTTATGTTAGTTTGTTCATATATTTCATGCATTTGCATTATAACATGATCCCGTAGATGGTTTTTCCTATTGAAATGTGATATTGATGCTAGTGTAGTGATGTCGTATTTAGAGATGTTAAGTCGTATTAAGTTGATTTGCATGCTAGAGACACTTGTATTTCACTAAGTCTTATAGGTTGCTTAAGTGCTATATCATGATCATGATTCGTTTGTTTGTCGAGGTTTAATCACTTATTTATATTTAAAATTTAGGATATTCTCTTAATAATAAAATAATATGGTTTTTTAGAAATTGGAGAAAAATTGGATTTCATTGCTAGTTATTGTGGCTATGTGTCAAATGACTAGTAGCCGGCTCATATTTATATGAGTAGTCTAGAGTTGAATGAGATGGAGCGAAACACACTCGTTCAAAAATTGAGGAAAAAAGAGAAAAGAAAAAAAGAAAAGAAAAGAAAAAGAAAAAAAATAAGTGTTATGTAAAATTGATCACGAGTGGGCTCTTTAGTACTCGAGTTATTAAGTTCTTAGGGGACTTTGTGCCTAGTGACCTAAGGCTTTGATAGTCTGGGATCCGCTAACCTAACGCTCACTATATGGGTACTATTGTATAAGTCTTTTGTGGACCTCATTCATTGCACGATCAAATAAGCATATGTGTGTTGTTTTGTTTGAATAAAAGCATGAATCCATATAAAAATCCAATATAAGAATTGAAGTGTTGTAAGTTATTTTGAGTCTAGATTTTGATTTTATTTATAACCTTGTGATTGCCTTGATGAGTAGTGAGTCATGATTATTGTTCTAGTTACGATAGTATATCTGTAAGCAGTTGCACACACACACATCTCTAGTTTGTAAGTTAATTTGTATGATTTGATTGATCTTTATGCGAGTAAATGCCTTTGTTGAGATGTTGCTTGTTGATTGGTTTAGTTATTCTATTGGGATCGTTGCATTCATGCATTTTTATTTCTTGTTCTTTGAGTCTATTTATGCTTGAGGACAAGCATCGATTCAAGTTTGGGGGTATGTTGAGTGGCATTTATGAAACTTTATAATGCTCTATTAAGCTTTGAATTGATGCATTTGTACTCAAGTTGTTAGTATTTTAACGTGTTTTCTAGTGTTTTTGCAATTCAGGCATTATCTAGGTATTCTGGTGAAGTAGCATTGTTTTGATGCTAA
The DNA here is from genome assembly GCF_009905375.1 of Apium graveolens. Classification (NCBI taxonomy): domain Eukaryota; kingdom Viridiplantae; phylum Streptophyta; class Magnoliopsida; order Apiales; family Apiaceae; genus Apium; species Apium graveolens. Next base: position 51,212,316 of record NC_133647.1, on the reverse strand, counting down.
TTTGGTGTTAAGGTGGTTTTCGAATAAAAGCTCGTGGAAAGCCGGCTCGAAGAAGCAAGGAAAAGAAGAAATCAGGAGTTTTTTCCAGAAGTACGGCGCGCCCGCACTGGTCTAGCACGCGGCCACGCCAATTTGTCAGAAAGGCAGCGAGCCCACGCTGGTCAAGCACGCGGCCGCGCTGGGTCGGGATCACAGAATCCTGATTCTAATCTAATTACAATTGGAGGACTTCTATCTTGCATGGGGCTGCTATATATATTCAAATAAAGGACGTTTTCAAGGGAGAGACGTACCAGAGCACAAGGAGAGACATAAGAAGACCGTGTTAGCACGATTCAACGAAGACGAAGAAGATCTTGTTTTTACTTGTGAATCTTTGTTCTAAGTTGTAACTTTGATGCTAGTTTTCTTATTCGTGAACCTTAATCTTGTTTCGTACTTGGTTTTGTTATTTATTCAGTATAAATACTACGTTCATTATACCATGCTTTCATCGGAACCCACGTTGATGATGAGTCCGATTATGGGCTAATCGTTTTTGTGGGGTTCTAGCGGATTTACTTATGGATTTCTTTAGTTAAATTGTTTTAATGCCTTAGTTAGTGGTTATTGTATGATAACCTAGTATTGGTTGTGTTTATTCGTCTTATAAGAGTCGCGAACTGGTTGTGCTTATTCGTCTTATAAGAGTCGCGAACTTGTAAGATAGCGTGTTGATCTTTAATAAAGCGACAGTGAATTTAAGGATTTAGAAGTTGTCATGCTAGCTTAGGTTCATGTGTTATTGTTATGCATGATTCGTAGTTAATTTTAACCATTTTAATTTCCCTTTGTAATGTAACATCCGGGATATCGCGTGTAATTATTTTTATCAATAAATAATTTTTATATGATTATTATGTGATTTTTGGTGAATTATCTGATGATTGGTGTGGATATGTGGATGATTATATGTGATAAAGTATAAGTATGTTAATTTTATTATAACCAAAATAAAATATAGATAATTACGGTATTTTTCTGGTAATTTTTGGGCTGTTAAATGATTTTATATTGATTTATGAATTTATGAATTATTTTCTGAATAACTACAAAACTATTTTATAAAGCCGGGAATCGTCCGACTTCAACTGTTTTTACGTTTTTACAACCCGAAACTCTTCCGAAACCTCCTTCCTAACCTAATCTGGTAATTCCGGATATTTTCCGTGTTTTGACCTTTTCGATCTGGATTACGATTTGACTCGTGCGCGGCCCGGTGCAAGATTTTCGATACGATAATCATTTCGGTGAATCAACGAAACCCGTATTCTCGAAAGACGAGATATTATTACATTATTATCGTATAGAGTCTTTTATAAAAAGCCCGGTTGGGATAATTATCCAAAACTGATATCAAATCGGATCATTATTACAGTTACTTAGCGGCTAAGCAACTAATTTAACGATCCAGAACGATCCAAAACGAACCAATATTCCAAATATATATATAGCCTATTTATTATTTTATTTTACTCGTTTATTCATTTACATCCAGTAAAAATATAGTAATTACAGAGAAAAACCCTGAAAACGATACGTTCTTGAGAATCAATCTTATGAACGAAGGCGTTACCGAACTCCGATTCGGGCGTGCAGCATATCAAAATGAAGCTCTCGAAATCTTATTTCTGAATGAACCATTTGTTTTTGCCCATAAATCAAGAGTCAGCAAGGCATATAAAAGGAAATCAGTGATCCATAAATGGAATCAAAGCGTAGAAAGAGAAGGAGAATGATTGATAAATAGAAGCAAGGCATAGAAAGAGAAGAAAAGTGGTTGATGAATAAAACTGTTAGATGAGTACAAGTAAAGTGGAAATCTTCGATGATAAGGCAAGTACTTCTGAACCTTTCTTTAAAGATATATGGAAAATATTTTTGAACTGTTTCATAACATGTCGCTATTGTTCAAAATCACTCATGTTTTATATTGCAAGTGCTATAAACTATTTAACCTTGAACCCTGATTCTTCTTGATCTTGAGCCATAAGCCTTGTTCTTCACAAACCATTGATTGTTGAATTCCCAAATATGATCCAAACACATACGATACTACTCCACAAATACATATCTACTACATACTGATTCTGATATTGAGTTTCTTAACATACCAACCCTTATCCTTGTTTAACAGAAGACCAATTCTTGGAACCCTTGAATCCTTGGTATTCTACTTTCAGATTCTTTCCTTGATTGAAAGCCAATCTTTTTGAATCCCTTGTTATACCTACTTGGTATTATGAATCACCCTATGCTTCAAGATAAATGATGTTTATGATTCAGCTTATTGATTTACATTGGTTATCATATTGAATTGTTTTAGAATTGGATAGTTTTATAAATGTGGACCAGATTCGTGGTCAGACCAGATTCGTGGTCATAATAGGCCAATGCGTGCCTTGGATCCAGTATATAGAGCAAAGCTGGGAGCCTCGCTCGGGGTTAGTGCGTGACTGATCAGCAGCCTAACCTTGGTTTTTAAAATGAAAAGTGAATATCCAATTCTAATCATTGCTTATTCCGAAACTTGATTCTTCCGAATCATTTCAATTGGTGAATGTTTAACCTCAATTGCTTCTATTATTACTTGCTGAGCTAGTAAGCTCACTCTTGCAAATCTTTTTATGTTTTCAACAGTTGAAAAAGGAAATTGTTGGTAACGAGGATTCCCAGTTCAGTGTGCGAGATAGGATTCCAGGTTAAGTCGAATTGAGCTAACAGGAGCTTTATATTGTAGAGGAGTTATGCAAGATTGTAAGAACGACATCATTATCGGTTGTAAGTTGAACTAGTTGGGTTTTGGTATGATGTAATAAAAGTTAAGGTTGTGGTTTGTTTTCATACTTTAACCTGTTACGATCCGTGGTTGTGTACACAAGGGTCAATGCATATTATCATTTATATACAGTTTTAATTATTGTGGTGTGTGTTGTGAGCCCCAAACTTCTGACCTGGGTTTGGATGGCATCACAGGTTGGTATCAGAGCTACAAGTTATAAGTCATTGAAACAAGCCTAGATTGTCGGGAATGGATAGAGGGTTATGATTAGGAAATAGAAATATAGAACGTCGAGAGGTTGAGTGCGATCAAATAGAAGGTTTTAGTGGGATTCGTGATGAAATTTGACATCCTTATCTAGTGACGCGATTTTTAGATAGCGGTGATGGAAGATTCTTTTATTCCCGGATCGTCTAATCATTCAGAGCCTTCATTCGGAAGACTATCATCTGATTCACGCCTTGCTCGTCCGCCGGTATCCGCCATGTCACCTCCTGTTGCGACGGTTGTACCTTTTCACATTATTATCTCATCCCCTGATGCGAGACTATCTATTCGAGAATTTCCCCCATCGCTGATTCTAGTTCTACCGGATATTCAGTCGTGTGCGCAGCTTTTCTGTCTACTCTACATTCTGTTCTATAACATCCGTTCAAAACTCGTCTTATGAAGTGACAACACCCAGAAGGATGGATTTGAAAGCTATAATATATGGTGAGTACACAAGGCATTAAGAAATGTTAGAAGAATCTAGAGTGAGGATACGTGTGCTTCGGAAGATAGCCGCTACCAGGTTATAGGGAGCTACTAATGAGTATGCCACCCCCGATTATCTTGTGGAGTGAGCTAGATGAATCTTTAAAGAAATTTGAGAGGATTGGAAATTGAGAGTTTTCTTGAAAATATATGACAATGATATGATCAAACATGATACGTATAGAAGTATGTGATATAAATCGACCTTGTGTTATAAAATAAATCGGATGATTACTGGATAGATTTGTTATACTTAGTAACCGTAAATGATGAGAATGGGAATGTTACCAGTATGGGAGACTAGAAGTGAAGTTACAAATAAGATAGTATGCAACGGTAACTAGAGTTTTGTTGACCAATGAAGGCAAAATGGACCCAATAAGGGTTAGAAGATATATGGAAAGGAATGGGCACTTATTTGATTATTTTCCTAATTGGATTCCTTGGGATAATTAAGGAGAACGACAACCAACTCATATAGTAATGACGACCATGTGTATGATTTTCTAAATTTTAAACCAGTTTTCCAAATAGATTTTCTTCATAAAAATTTTCTAAAATTCCTTGGAACAAAATAAGTTTTAAAAAAACTTGGTTGTCCAAGTACTACTTGAGTTTCTTGTTCGATTCAGATTATCCAGACGAATACTTGTTTTAGAAATTAGTATGGTTCATTTAGAAGGACAAGTGGACCCGCTATTACGGAGAAACTGCTGAGAAGATTAGAGCACGAGAAATATGTCGATTCACGAGAAGCTGAGTACGAGCAAAGAAGATTAAGAAAATCTCTAGACCTTTTAAAGATTAAGGAAATCTTTAGAAGGGAGAACGTTATTAGGAAAAAGAGGCGACAAGTTGAACGATTAGCAGCATAAGCGAAATTTGAAGTTATAAGCATAAATCTCGTACGATTGCAAATAGAATCGTATACGAACGTGGAACCGTGACGCTAAAGATACAAAACCTAGTAAGTGGGAAATTATCTTAATAATCGATTCAAGAAAGCATTTCTGAGAACTTTCTAAAGTTGATATACGATTTGGCATGGGATCTATTGATCGGAAAATCATTGAAGCTGTAAACAGATAAAATGCGAATGTCGACCAATGATATCATTCTTTCTTATCATTCTTATAAATCTCGAGTAAAGTATGAACTTCTTTCATGATCAGCTCTATAAGGTGATTGTTGAATCCCTTTCAAATCATTCCTTCTTCAAAACATTGTTTCCTAGTTGGGACAAGCAGTGTCATGGTGTGACGATTTGTCAAAATGACAAAAAGTTTGGTGGGACGCCACCTAATCATGTGCTGTGTGCCATATGATATGAAAGACTGGCCATCTTGAGTACTAATATGGTTGTCTCATTCCTCTGTAAATCATTATTCATTCTTTCTTCTTTAATCCTGATTTATTGATTCATGAATTTCTCCAATTGTTTCCTTGTACTCTTATCTCTTATAGAAAGTTTTCAATCAGAATCATATACCCAAATTCCTTCTTGTGTATGGTCTACTCTTTGAATGTTTTAAAAAGGAAGCGAAATGAACCCATGTAGCAGACGGAGTTACGTAACAAGTGTGGACAATTGCAAGCCGATGAATGGTGGACATTTACGTGCAGAGAAGAATCATTATACCAATAACGGGATAATTGCAAAAACATTAAATCAAAGGCAGAAAATCTATATACATGATACGTCTCGAGTCTGAGATTTTGGCATGAATTGGAGTAATTAGAAAACTGTATGAGGTACATTAACTAGAGAAACATGAAAGTAAAGTTGCATGTATCAGATAAGGCAAATGATCGATTGGACAATAAAGGCGAATGAAGAAATTCTTAAGAATAACCAGATAATCAAGTAATACGTTATGAAAATGAAGCATATCTCAACCATGTGGAAGATATTTGTCATGAAGATTCAAGATCGAAGAAATGCTAGATACGGATAAAGTTTAAGTGTGTTCATCAATGGATGGTTGGGCTTTCCCCAACTCAAGAAAATGAGTTGTGGTAAAATTTACGCTTGTAGCAGGAACGGCAAAGAAGGTTCAATATGGAAAGACATAAGGGAAGATGAAGGTATGATGGTTTGACTGCAACAATTTTTAAGATGTGAAGCTTTAAAACCAAATGTACTCATTCGCAAGATTTTAAGAGTGTGGGTTGAGACCAGGTGTTGGTCATCAAAGGTTGAACAAGTTAATTAATAAGGACAAGTATATACTTCCAGGGTGGACTAACTATTAAGTAGAGAGCTTGAATTAAAACATGAACTAGAAGAATTTTAGAATAATTTGTAATTGTACTCGGTACTGATATTCCGTTATAATCAGGGAATATGAGAAAAAGGTATGGTATAATAAGAATTGTTCGCTATAACCTTAAGTTGAATTAGAGACATTGGTTGTACTGATTAATATTACATGAGGTGATAAATTGGTGAGTTTGGAAAGTGAAAGTGGAATGGTATATTTGAGGGATTGATTGTTGGTTATTTGGTTGATTGTGGGTGTCGGCTTGAGTCCGACTGGTCGTCAATAATGTAAAGGAGATGCTGCTCAAATTTTTTCAGAAAATAGACTTCTCCGTGTTATGGATATTAATGTTGATACTCCAATTAGTTGTGATCTTGATTCTCGAAAGAGGTTGTTACATCCAATTCGACTACATATAATTGGTCTTTGATTTCATTTAGCTAGTCATCACTTGGTGCAATTGATCAATTAAGTAAGTTAATTGGCCAATTGTACCAATTAATGACCAGTTACATGGAAATCAATTCCCATTAGATTAAGTCAAATTTTGATGTGACTTTCAAATCCGAAATCTAAACAATGAGGAATTAGGGAGAAGTAAGGACGCTAGTAGAATTCAGAAATTGCTGCAAATGTGTGAGCTTTTACTTGGATGAGCATGCCCTTCATAATGGACAAGAGAAATAAAAAGTCATTTGTATGGAAAAGTGAGAAGACTATTTTCAAGAGCTAAAGATTTAAGATGAAGCAACGAGAAGAAAGGAAGAAGGGAGATGGAATAAAGCAGAGATTAAAAGTTACACCAATATGGATTTTATTAGACAGTCAAGGAGATTTTTATCATCTGCAATAAAGTTTTATCAAAGAACGTCTTGTTTCTAAATTATTGTGATAATCATACAATAAATGATTTGTCAAGTATTTCTGTTTTGGACTAAATGTGAGAGATAGTTTTAATTCAGCTTCCGAATAATGTTGATACTTAGGTTGTTGTTAGATATCGGAAGTGGTATTAATACAGATGATTGATGTTTACTTCAGAATGGGATGTTGTGAGCATCAAAGTTCGTATTAATATCTAATTTGATATGACAGCAAAATGAGTATTAATGTCAAGAGTTCAGCTTTGAATAAGCTATGAGAATGAAGAACAGAGATGAAAAAGGAGGTGGAATCAAAAGGATGATAAAGAAACTATATAAGATGCCAGGATATAGGCAAGATATGGGTAATATGAATAATAACGAAGATGGTTGGAGTTGAGCAAGAACTATGACTGCACGATTAACTATCACCCAGAAAAAGTAAACGTAGTAACAAATGCATTAAGAAGAAAGGAAAAACCGAGCGTGTTGACTGTGTCAGAAGAATCATATAAAGAATTTCAAAAGTTAAAATTTAATGCCAGAACTTGCAAACCTAACGATGCAAAAATGTATAGTATGACTTTTCAGCCAGGATTGCTAGAGAAGGTAAAGAAATGTCAAGGGAAAATAATAGATTAAGATATTAACTGTTAAAGGAAAATATATATATATATACTCAAAAAGATGATCAAGACATTCCAAGATTTTATTTCAGAATTTGGGATTCCAATAGTGACAGAATTGAAGGATGGGACCTTACAAGAAGCTTACAACTCAAGACATTCGGTTCATCCATGAAGTTCCAATGTGTATAGAGATTTAGCGGGAAATTATTGGGGGCCATATATGAAGAAAGAAAAGGTGGGATAGATTAGCAAATGTTACACGTATCGAGGAGTTAAGGCGGGACATCAAAGACTAGACGAATATATTTCGCCAAGAAACGTTATGGTGATGCCACCTGAGAACCAAAGGTGAGGAAAACATTAATTGCATTATTATTGATAGGTTATTTAAACCTGATCATTCTCATTTAGTAATAAACAGTTTATTCCATAGGTGGGTTAGTTGTTGCTTGAAGAAATGACGGTACATCATCAAATCCAGAAGCTAGTTGTAGATGATTAATATTGTGTGATTTGAAATTTGACAAGGATATTCAGAATACGATAAATTACGTCGAACTAGAATGGTATGTACTACTTCTAGAGGAATGGATATGAAGTAAAATGGAACTAAAAAGATAGGAATTTGGTTGAACAATGATAACTCAAGAGATTTAAGCTACTCCGAAGGTATGATACGAGACATATATGTCAAAGAAAATTTTCTGATAATATGGCATAAGGAAAGAATAAACGTTATATGTGATTAGACGTCAAGGAAAGCAATGCGGTCAGTTTCGTATGAGAACTCCTTAGAATCAAAATAAATGATGGTATAGGTTAAAAATATGCCGGTGATACCTCTAGGTTAGTGTACTTTCTTTAAAATGATAAGAGATCTTCGCTCGACATCCTCGATTGTGCTTCAAGGAAAATAAAATATGGTGATAAGTTTGTGCGCCAGTCATATTCAGTCGAGATTTTCTCATTAATTCTTAACTCTGGAGTAATCTTGAGAACGTTAGAAACCGAATACGCCATAATTCCGGTATATCATTCGCAGATGGACGAGAAGATTAAAAGAACGACTAAAGTACCTCGCATGCACTTTGAAGTGATTATGAACTAAGTTAATTGAATAGATAAAAATATGGGAAGGATATTCAATAACTAGTAGCTATTGCAAACGTTCGTGAGCACGAATTATTAGAATTGCAAAGAAAAGCTAATTAGTAAGCATTATGCTGGTTCCTTTTGAGACAGTAAAATAGTCGGGATAAGTATAAGTAAGTTGACTTCACCACCCCACTTTTAGCAGATTCATAAGGTATTTATACGTGTATACTCAGGAAAAGTAATTTAGCTCCATTATATATAAAATGGAGACTTGAGTTGAATTATATGAGCATTAGATAGATTATGATGCCTATAAGAGGATGTTAAGTAGTGAGTGATGCTGCGAGTAAAAGTTTATGAAAAGTTGTAGGGTTGAAAGATCAACCTGAGAAAATAGAAGTGAGATACTTGAATATATCATTATCTGATCCTAGGTATGATTCTGAGGACATAATCCTTTTAAAGGGGGAAGGATATAACATCCAGGATATCGTGTGTAATTATTTTTATCAATAAATAATTTTTATATGATTATTATGTGATTTTTGGTGAATTATCTGATGATTGGTGTGGATATGTGGATGCTTATATGTGATAAAGTATAAGTATGTTAATTTTATTTTGACCAGAATAAAATATAGATAATTACGGTATTTTTCTGGTAATTTTTGGGCTGTTAAATAATTTTATATTGATTCATTAATTTATTAATTATTTTCTGAATAACTACAAAATTATTTTATAAAGTCGGGAATCATCTGACTTCAACTATTTTTACGTTTTTACAACCCGAAACTCTTCCAAAACCTCTTTTCTAACCTAATCTGGTAATTTCGGACATTTTCCGTGTTTTGACTTTTTCGATCCGGATTACGGTTTGACCCGTGTGCGGCCCGGTGCAAGATTTTCGATACGATAATCATTTTGGTGAATCAACGAAACTCGTATTCTCGAAAGACGAGATATTATTACATTATTATCGTATAGAGTGTTTTATAAAAAGCCCGGTTGGGATAATTATCCAAAATGATATCAAATCCGATCGTTATTACAGTTACTTAGCGGCTAAGCAACTAATTTAATGATCCAAAACGATCCAAAACGAACCAATATTCCAAAAATATATATAGCCTATTTATTATTTTATTTTATTCATTTACAACCAGTAAAAATATAGTAATTACAGAGAAAAACCCTAAAAATGATACGTTCTTGAGAATCAAACGTATGAACGAAGGCATTACCGCACTCCGATTCGGGCGTGCAACATATCAAAACGAAGCTCTCGAAATCTTCTTTCTGAATCAAGCATTTGTTTTTTCCCAGAAATCAAGAGACAGCAAGGCATAGAAAAGGAAATCAGTGATCCATAAATGGAATCAAAGCGTAGAAAGAGAAGGAGAATGATTGATAAATAGAAGCAAGGCATAGAAAGAGAAGAAAAGTGGTTGATGAATAAAACTGTCAGATGAGTACAAGTAAAGTGGAAATCGTCGGTGATAAGGCAAGTACTTCTGAACCTTTCTTTAAAGATATATTGCAAATATTTTTGAACTGTTTCATAATATGTCACTATTATTCAAAATCACTCATGTTTTATATTGCAAGTGCTTTAAACTATTGAACCTTGAACCCTGATTCTTCTTGATCATGAGCCATAAGCCTTGTTCTTCACAACCCATTGATTGTTGAATTCCCAGATACGATCCAAACACATACGATACTACTCCACAAATACATATCTACCACATATTGATTCTGATATTGAGTTTCTTAACATACCAACCCTTATTCCTTGTTTAACAGAAGACCAATTCTTGGAACCCTTGAACCCTTGGTCTTCTACTTTCTGATTCTTTTCTTGATTGAAAGCCAATCTAATTGAATCCCTTGTTATACCTACTTGGTATTATGAATCACCCTATGCTTCAAGATAAGTGATGTTTATGATTCAGCTTATTGATTTACATTGGTTATCATATTAAATTGTTTTAGAATTGGATAGTTTTGTAAATGTGGACCAGATTCGTGGTCATAATAGGCCAATGTGTGCCTTGGATCTAGTATATAGAGCAAAGCTGGGAGCCTTGCTCGGGGTTAGTGCGTGACTGATCAGCAGCCTGACCTTGGTTTTTAAATGAAAAATGAATATCCAATTCTAATCATTGCTTATTCTGAAACTTGATTCTTCTAAATCATTTCAATTGGTGAATGTTTAACCTCAATTGCTGCTATTATTACTTGCTGAGCTAGTAAGCTCACTCTTGCAAATCTTTTTATGTTTTCAACAGTTGAAAAAGGAAATTGTTGGTAACGAGGATTCCCAGTTCAGTGTGTGAGATAGGATTCCAGGTTAAGTCGAATCGAGCTAACATGAGCTTTATATTATAGAGGAGTTATGCAAGATTGTAAGAACGACATCATTATCGGTTGTATGTTGAACTAGTTGGGTTTTGGTACGATGTAATAAAAGTTAAGGTTGTGGCTTGTTTTCATACTTTAATCTGTTGCGATCCATGGTTGTGTACACAAGGGTCAATGCATATAATACTTTATATATAGGTTTAATTATTGTGGTGTGTGTTGTGAGCCCCAAACTTCTGACCCGGGTTTGGAGGGCGTCACATGTAATCATGATAGATAACTTGTGCTTTAAACCTTTATGTTGCCAAATTCTATACACATATAGGGTCTCAATATAATTGGTGTCTATTCGGCTTCTATCTCTTTTGTGGATGTCTGGTAGTATGTTATTTTTGCAACGAAAGTTGGCGTTTAGCAGTTTCGTGTTATCTGATTAGTGTCATCACCATTGCATGCTAAGGATAAGAACAATAAGGCTATTGAATGAAGTATTTAATGAAGTTAGAATCCCATATTTGTCTCATATAATATACAACTCTCTTTACTCTCTTAGTTATAATTGTTAGTATAATTCGTAGTTATAATCAAACCAATTTGTTATCATCTTAATATTGGATAATAACCATATCATCGGTGCATAAGTGCATAAATTACATAGTTAACCAAAGCCAGTCTCCGTGGGAATGAACTAGAAATAATTCTATATTACTTGCGAACGCGTATACTTGCTTGAATTATTAGCGCGTGTTTAGCCCTAACAGTGATTTCTTGAGTTTAACTGATACACACATCAGACAAATAATATATCTCCCGTGTCTTCTCTAATGAGGTCCTTTAAGTATACAAGAATTTCCAGTTCCTCTATGATTAGTGTCCCTCTTAGAGCTTCCTCAAGTTTGAGTCTATCAGGTTTTGGATAGCCACTCAGCAAATCAATTCTAAATTTTGAAAATGGGCCAGCTTTGACATTTAAAAATCTTCCATCCTTGGAAGTTTTGCTCATCCCTTTTGCCTTGAGATCTTCAGATCTTTGAATATACATTTCTATTTCCTCATCATACTTCCTCTGCCTCTCCTCATATTCAGCCTTGTTTCTTGCTCTTCGTTCCTCCCTTACTATCAACCATTCAGCTAAAACAGTTCTCCATGCCGTGGTTGCAGTATCCTTATCCTTCAGTAAGCTTAGCACTTTCTTGATTTCTGTGGGTGAAAAGGTATCCATTATGTTGCTTCCAGGAAATGTGAAAGACCTGTCTTCATAGTAGATTCTTACTTCCCTTAGTGTTACAACCTAAACTCTGACTATTTCTTCAGCTAGTTGTTGAAAGTAGTCTTCATTTGAGATGCACCAGTTTAGAGGTAGAAAATCACCTTGCTTGTAACAATTCCATATATCCCTCTCAGTAACTTGCACTTTCTTAGGTTTCATCCCAACAGACTTGTAGTGAACTTTGAGTGATGGCTTGACAGATTGTAGATTTATGATTTTCTTGAGAAATGTTTGGCTTGAGGTGATTGGTATTTTCAAAAAGGTGTTAGCAGTCTATTTGTATAAGAATTTAGGCTTTGAGGTTTGAGGAGGTTTGGTATTTGAGTTTGTTAGCATAGAGGGTTGAGCTTGGTTAATTTGGATTTTTAGGGTTTATTGTTGTTGTGGTTGTGATACATCCTCCTTTTTCTTCCTTTTTCTTTCTTCTTCTTCTCTCTTCATATCATATCCCTTCTTCTCATCTTATTTTTTTCCGTTGTCACCAGTTTCTCTTGAGGATTGACTTGGATTTGAGCCAGAAGGAGGTTGATCACTTGGCTTCTGCTCATCATCATCCTTGTCATCCTTTAAATTATACTCTATGGTAGGCAACATGGTATCTACATTTTGAAGGTATCTCCCCAAGATTCTGATAATTTCCTCATCTTTAGGCTTCTTGTAAATTTTAGACTTTAGATCAGTTTCAAGGGTCATAATCAGTCTCAAATTATTCCTTACACAATTCTTAGGAACTGTGAAGTATCTGTATTTTCAGGTTTGTGGACAGATGTAGGCAATCCCTCTACTTGGATAGAGATGGGCTTCAAGAAAAGCAGCTATTTGAGAATTTTTGAGTTCCTTTAGCAGTTGGGTGTCCTCTGGAATCACTCTATGCACTTTGACAATTATCATATCCAGTTTAGATGCTCTCAATTTCTGAATATTGGTGAAAGACACCTGGAGACATCTGTCTAGACCACAGTCATTCATATTACCTATGATTCTCTTTTCCGGAAAGTGATCAATCTTGGCAATCACCACTATTATGAAGTTGATGTTGTTGGCTGAGGCTATCTTGTATGTGATGTAGTTGTTGTGGAGAGACTCCCTTAAGACTAACAGAAGTTTATTAAATTCCTGATCTTGACAAGGTCCTTCTGCAGCTTTTAGGAGTCTTTCTTGTCCAACATCTTTTAAAAATTGAGCTTTAGGAGATCCTTTGGTTGATTTACCGACATCCTTGGATTGTTAAATCATAGCTTCTATCTCCCCCTTAGTCTGGTAATAGGCATGAGCAGGGGAGTTGGTAATTCTGGACTCACAGACTTAGGAAGTGCAGGTAGTGGGATATTGAGCTTACCCATGATGGCTCCCAAAGCAACATAAATTTTTATTTGTAAGTGCTTGTGGGAGTCCACCAATGCTTGAATGTCTGCATGTTGACTCTCCACCAGTTTAGTGAGAGCATACACTTGAGATGTGAGTGGGTCATTTGAGGTTTGCAGAGTTGAGACTTGACCTTGGAGATCTTGTATCTGTAGATTTGTTGATGTAGAGGCAGGTTGAGATGTGGAAGTAGAGGTAGATAATCCAAATGCAGCTTGCACATGCTTCTGTATTTCATCAATGACCAAAGGGGAAGGAGTTTATCTTGCAGTGTGCATTTGATCCAACTTCCACCTTGTGTCATTAGAATGTGTTATGTGATCTTGAACTACCTTGTGAAGAGCTATAAAAGATTCCTTCAGCTGTGTCATGCTCTTGTCCACCCCACTTAGATCATACCTTGACATTTATTCTGAAAAGGTTTTGAATTATTTCTTGATCTCTCCCTGTGAGGGGATTATCTCATCCATCTTTCTCCTCACCATTCCCATAATTTTGTCTTGATGACCAGTTAATTTGACAGTGAGGGTCGTCCCAAAATTGTGAAAGGCCCTGATTTGAGCTGTAGTCACTTCATTTACTGCATCGTAGACTTCTTGTGGAGATAAGCATCTGGCATTGGTTCCTAGAATGGTGAGTTACTCTTCTCTAAACTGTGCTAGGAGTGTTTCCATTTCTATCTTGAACTCCTTATCCAACCAGGCATCATAGTTTGCATCTCTGCCAGCTTCATCTACTATTTTGGCTTGTTGGTCCTCCACATCTGTTTGATAAGATAACATTTTTGCTTGATAGTCCTGATTCGACATATCTGATGTGAGGAGTTATTGAGAGATCTGTGCAAGTCATGCTAGCTGATCAACCCTGAAATCTTCAAGAGTAGGTTGAGTTGCAGCTTCTTGTATCCAGTTAAAGACTAGATGAGTTTGTTAAGTTTGAGAGGTGGAAGGTTGTTGAGTAGGATCAGAACCACCTGTGATAGGAGTCACAGTTTGACTCACAGATTTCACCGTGTTTATGACAAGTTGTTGATCTCCACTTGTGGTGGGAACCTCCAATTGAATTGGAGGGGATTTAACAGGGTTACTGTCATGTGCACCAGTCTCAAACCCTTATGTGTCTTGCACCACACTATCACTTAAATGTGCTAAACTTGCCTCTCTCATAGCAAGGTCATTGGCAACTCCCAACTTCAATTATCAAAGCAATTTCAGCCAGGGTTTCGAGGGGAGTTGTTCCTGTAACAGGAACCTCCAATTGAATTGGAGAGGATTTAGATAGATCCCCCTCAGGAGTACTACCCTCAAAACTTATAGTTTGTGAAGACTAATCTGCACATGAAGGCGCATCTTCAACTAACATGGGGTCTTCAGTAACTAATGAATCCCCCATGTTTGTGATGGTGTCATCAAGGTCTACCCCAGCTAGTAGCCTCTCACCATCTAAATTTGGTGTCTTGGTGGTGAGCAAGGTTTTTTGAACCATGCTACTTGAGTGAGTTTGCACTTGAGGAATAGATTCAAGTGTTTCAGTGTAGGAAGAAGAAATATTAGATATAAGATTTTTAAGATTAGGACTGAGTGTTGGCAGCTCCCCCTGAATGGATGAGGGAGCTTCAAGGGATGTGCTCTCCTTGTGTGTGCCATCCTTGTTTCTCATTTCATACACTTGTATTTGTTCAAGTGATGGTCATGCAGACTCTTTACATGGTGCATTTAGGAGAATGCACTTTTCAATAGAGACACCCCGTTGAGAGCATGCCCCTAGAATCTGTTCAAGTCCCTTGTTTACAACCGCATCCTTTTGAGAGGATACAGAGGTGTCTAGAGTGGTCAACTCAGTTTTCTTAGCCTTCTTTGGTTTTTCGACCAGGAATGACTCAGTTGGTGTTTGTTCCTCACCACTCTCACTCAATATTGTAAGGGTTAACTTCTTTCTCTTTTTTTACTCACTTCACCCTTTTGAGAGGATGAAGTGGTTGGTTTCCTAGTAACTAATGGTTTTGAAGAAGTAGGCTCAACTTGGGAAGGTTCCTGTGGGTGTGTCTGTGTTTGTACTTCCACAGACTCAGGAACCATTGTTGCACTAGGTTGAACTACATTAGGCCTCATGTCAGGCATAGGATAAGAGTAGGTCTTAAATCTTTTAATCATGAAAGGTGTTAACTTAAGACTCACCGGTACCTTATTCTTAGTAATAAGTGATCCAAATAAGATTTTGGACACTAGCTTATAGTTGCCTATTAATGACCTATTTACACCTTCAAGCATATGTTTGTCATTGACTTTATGATTTAAAGCAGACATAATAAATCTAGGAAGGAAAATTTCGTTACCTCTTGAAGTGAATGACATGATGAGCCTGGTGCTTAGTTCCTCCAGAATGTAGTGTCCTACATTAAGCTGTTTGTCGTGAACCATAGAGTAGACCAGCTTCTGAACAACACTAGAAATGTTGTCAAATCCTGATTTCCTGCATTTGAAGGCTCTTATCACAGAATCAAACAGAAAGGACCACTCCATTCTCAGATTTTTCTTGTTCAAGCTGGCCAAGTTGATTTTCTCAGAGTAGTTGATAAAATCCAGGAAATCATACAGCTCCTCCTGAGTTGGAATCTACACTAGCTTGTCAGTTGGAATGTTCAAGGACAGGTTCATGTCAGCTTCAGTTATCTCAACTTGTTGTCCTTTGATTTGACAGTTAATTACTAGACTAGAAGATTGGTCTTCATGAATAATTGTCCTAGCTACAGCTGTGTTCCAGAAATCACCCAATACATCCAAATAGAGAACTGGATTAGCTATGAGAGCTCCAACAAAGTAAGTTTCAGACAAGAACTTGACAAAGCTCTTGAAAGCTTCAGGTGCTTGATTTGCATCTAAGAATGCAAGGAAGTTGGTCTCCTTTGGGATGAAGGGTACAATAATGTTAGCAGCCATTGTTGTGAATGTGTAGATTAATGGGTAAAAGAAATTAGAGAGAAAGGGTTTGAAACGAAAGAGAAATCAGTTTGGAATGGAAAAAGGTAGGTCGCTTAGAGTTCTCGAAGGCGTAAGTATATGTATGTCGAGATGACTAAGCATTTATAGTAAAAGCAAATGACTTATCGAGGACTCAAAAATAGACGTTTGGAGTATACTTATCGAGAAGTCATTTTGAAAAGGAATTACATATCGAGAAGTCATTTTAATTTACTCTTTTAGAGAACTAAAATTAACTTATCGAGATATCAAATAAATACTCAGTTTGTCCAAGAATGGACTGAATTATTTCTAATTTCTATTTGAATAAATCCAAATAAATATAGAATGAATTTCTCAAGAGCAATTTACTAAAATAATTTATTGAATTTAAATTATTTCAGTTATAGTTATTTATAAGTCTAAATGTACTTGTAGAGAACTCTGTGAATTAATACTTGTAGAGAACTCTACAATGACTTATCGATAAGTCATAATAAAGCTTATCGAGAAGTCCCTCGAGAAGTCATAGAATTGACTTGTCGAGAACTCACTCAAGAAGTCTTAAAATGACTTGTCGATAAGTCAATTAGACTTATCGAGAACTCAGTTCTCTATATGCTCTTGATCATTTTGATTCTGCCTTGTGTTTATTTTATATATTGAAGATGTAAATCAACATTTTGGCAGTTTTCTTAGAATTGAAAAATTTCAAGCTAAATTTTTACTTTTGAAAAATAAATATGCAGAGATTTCTGAAATATTTATAATTCATATTTTAGTTAATTTCCAATTAAATCAAATTAATTTTGATTTACTAGAAATTAATCTGCTGCAACACATTAGCTAAGTTCTTGCCTTAGGATGAAGAATTTAACATTCTAATTTCACCTACAAGTCCAGTGAAAGTTGCTTCATCCAAATGTTTAGTAAAAATGTCAGCTAATTGTTTTTCTATTGGAACAAAAATAAGCTCAATGGTACCATTTGTAGCATGTTCTCTAATAAAATGGTACCTTACATCAATATGCTTTATTCTAGAGTGATTAACTGGATTAGCCACAAAAGATATAACCCTAGTATTGTCACACATAATTGGAATTTTGTGTAACACTAGGCCATAGTCCATTAGCTGATTTCTAATCCAAAGCACTTGAGCACAACAACTTCCAGCAGCTATGTATTCAGCTTCAGTAGTGGAAGTTGACACAGATTGTTGTTTCTTGCTATACTAGGGTACAAGTCTTTGTCCAAGAAACTGATAGCTTCCACTAGTACTCTTTCTGTCAACCCTGCATCCAGCAAAATCTGCATCTGTGTAACCAACAGCTTCAAAACCAGTTCCCTTAGGATACAATAAACCCAAGTTGGGAGTCCCTTTCATTTATCTGAAAATCCTCTTCACAGCCATCAAGGGTGATTATTTTGGATTGACCTGAAATCTGAAAATTGTTGCTCTTGTTTATCTCAATCTTTCCATTTTTATTCTTCTTTTTCTTTCTTGCATCTTCAGTTTTCATATCCTTGATAGGTGTCTTGAAATCTTGGTTGGCCATGGGCTTCTGTTCAGTTTTGGAAGATGGAGTTGTTTCTGCATTTTTCTTCTCATTGTCCTCATCAATAATTTCTTGCTTTATGATCAACTATTCTTCACTGAAGTCTACTTCACATGCTTGGAACATAGGTGAGCTAACCTTTTTCAGCATAGCTGGAACATCTTCATTTTATGTTGCTTTCCCTTTGCCACTAATACCTTTCTTCTTGTTGTTTAAAGCATCATAATCAAGACCAATGGCTATATTAGCACATGGCTTGTTCTTCTCATGATACTGTCCAACCAACTCAGATGCATTCCTGAAAGATTTTAACTTAACTTCATTCTTTTCAATATTCTCTCTTAACACAGCTTCAATCTCACTGGCACATTTCAGCTTGTTTTTTAAATAATCATTTTCTTGCTTGACTGACTCAAGCTCCACAAGCAGTAGATCCATCTTTTGATTTTCACTCTCAAGCTTCTCATTAGCTTTTGTTAGCCTACTGACTTCCTCAATAGCAGCTACTAAGCTAGTTTGCATATGGAACATCTCCACACTCATCTTTTCCGCAATCTCCTTATATTGACTAGTATTTAAATTAATGGTGGTTAGAGTTGGTACCTTTGATTTTGAAGTGGACGCTTCTCCATGCTCAAAATCCATTAGAGCATAATTTCCAACTTCTTCATCCTCATCATCAACATCAGTGTCATCCCAACTCTTTCCTTCAGCAATATAAGCTTTTCTTGACTGTTTCTTCAAGAGAGCTTCATACTTTGCTTCCAGTCCAAGATATGCCTTGTCTTTCTTCACCTTTTTAGGCTTTCTGCACTCAGTAGCAAAGTGACCCAACTCATCACAGTTAAAGCACCTTATCTTTGATCTGTCTACAGATATTGTTTTGTAGCCACCTTTGCTAGATGAATTATACCGAGTCTTTGGTTTCCAATTGTTGCTGTTGGAAGACTGTCCCTTGCACTTGAAGAACCTAGGCTTCTTGACTCTTATGTTGGAAAATTTCCTTGCTAAGTAAGCCATGGATTGGTCCATTTCATCAAGCTCATCCAAGGTGTAATATTCATCTTCTTCTAGCTCTAGTATAACTTGCTTCTAAGGTCCTTTGTTCTTTTGTTCAATAGCTTGAACAACTGGAACTTGGTCATCTTGCTCATATTCACTTTCTTCTCTGTTATTTATAATTAAAGCACTTGAACCATCAACAACATGTCGATGATGTGCTTTCAATGACTTTCTTTGCAGCATCTTAAGTTTATAAATTTTCAAGATTCCATATAGAACTTCCAAAGTCATTCTGCTCAAATCTCTTCCTTCTCTTATGGCTGATATCTTTTGTTCAATATGGTCAGGAAGAACTAGAAGAAACTTTAGGCTAACCTCCTCAGCTTTATAAAATTTATCATGCAGCTGCAAGTCATTTATCAGTTTGTTGAACCTTTCAAAAACTTCAGTAATTCCTTCTTTCGGTTTAGCCATAAACCCTTCATACTGAGAAACTATAATCCTCCTTTTGTTTGACCTAACCTCCTCTATTCCTTCACATAATATCTCTATTTTCTCCCAGATCTGTTTGGCTGTGTCACAATTGACAATGTTGTTGTACATTATATTGTCAAGTGACTCTATCAAGATCAACTGCAAACCACTATCTAGAGAGACTTTTTCCTTTTCAGGGTCAGTGTACTCTGAAGGATCTTTAGGAGCATAATGTGTTGGAATGACCATGTCTCCATATGTAGATTTCTCAACTCTTACCATAGTAGTGAAGGGCCCATTCTTGAGGATCTGAATATATAATGGATTGGTCATCCTTATGAACAACATCATTTTCTTTGTCCATAATATGTAGCTAGAACTGTCAAAGGTAGGGATTTTAATACTGCTCAGTTTCTGTGTATTCATTCTTCCAAGATCTTTAATTTGTTTGCTTTCAGATTTTGCTCTGATACCACTTGTTGGGTAATGAATATAATACAGGGGGTGAATGTTTTTTCAACAATTTTAAGGTATTTTTGAACTTTTAATAATGGTGAACATAATAATCTATATTATAGAGATAATGTGTTCTAATAGAATAATTAACACATACATATAAACACAATTATCTTTCAAAACTCACTTAATTTTATATTAAAAATCAAGCCAGTGTTTGCTACAAATTTCTAGGTTCTTAGTATGTTAAGAACTCATCTTCTCTCTTGAGAGTTACAAGAAATTTCGGATCTATTTGTTACAACTTAAAACAAAGCATCCAGTGTTTACTTTATAGAATAGTAAACACTAGTTTTTACATAGCATGCAATAACATGTACTAAGCCCTACTTTTGGATAACCAAATCTTTCTATTTCTGGCTTAG
This sequence comes from Apium graveolens, assembly GCF_009905375.1. Classification (NCBI taxonomy): domain Eukaryota; kingdom Viridiplantae; phylum Streptophyta; class Magnoliopsida; order Apiales; family Apiaceae; genus Apium; species Apium graveolens. The sequence goes on along the minus strand of NC_133647.1, from coordinate 51,192,019 downwards.
TGTATCTTTGCTAATCTTGCATGCTTGTAACTTTACTTTACTAGTTAATCTTGGCCTTTGATCTTGTACTCTTCAAGCTGTTTTTGTAAACTTTTCAAATCAGTGATTAATAATCTTGGATATTAAACTGATCTGCATTCTGTACTTGAACTTTAACATCGAGATTTCTAGTTAGTCATGTAGAGAACTCGACATCTCGATAAGTATAATGACTTATCGAGATCTCTAATAACTCTCTAGTTGTTTGACTTATCGAGGTCTCTGAGTTCTCTATAAGAGAATTTGGCTTATCGAGATCTCTCATCTTCATGTCTTCACTTTGGCATATCGATATCTATGAGTTCTCTAGTGATAAATTGACTTATCGATATCTCAGAGATCTCTTTTGACTTATCGATATCTCAGAGATCTCTAGTGATATTTTGACTTGTCGATATCTCAGAGTTCTCTAGCGAAGAAATGACTTGTCGATATCTCCATTCTTCATGTCTTCAATTTGAGTTGTCGATATCTTTGAGTTCTCTAGTAGCTTTTCTTGACTTCTCGATAAGTTATTCTGGAGTTCTCGAATGACTTCTCTATAACACATAATCTGTGACTTGTAGATTTCTTGACTTCGAATATTTTTCCCAAAACACAATTATTCAACTCCAAGCTTCTTCACACTTTCTCTGAGGCATGATCTTCATGATATTCTTTTAGAGTTTATTCTTAGGCTTGAACTGTTTACAGAAAAATACTCCAGTCTAATCTATTTACATTTTTACAAACTTAAGTATTACAATATAAAATGCAAACATAGATTACAATACAACTTACTTATAGTTGTCAAATTGACTTAGTCTTGTTATAGTACGTGCATGTCTTGCACAACACGTCATCCTAAATATTTTTGGGCCGAAGCGATGTCAACAGCATGCCATATTCTAAATAGAGTCTTACTAAGACCTATAATACAAAAGACTCTATATGAGCTTTATTTTTGTAAAACTCCCAAAGTTAATTACTTTAGAGTATTCGGAAGTAAATGCTATATCTTAAACTCTAAATATTACCTTACAAAATTTGATCCAAAGTCAAATGATGGTATATTTCTTGGATATTCAACAAATAGTAAAGCTTATCAAGTATTTAATTTAAATTCTCTCGTGGTGGAAGAATCAATGAATGTAGCTTTTGATGAATCAAAACCATCACCTATATATAAAGATCTTGTTGACAAAGAAGATGTTACACAAGACAATCTTGAGAATATTATTTGATAATTCGAATATGTGGAATTTAGATCACCATCTCCAATAAATCCACTAGAATTGTTGGAAATATAGATTGAACTCCCTAACGATGTTCCAAACATTAGAATTCATCCTCTAGACAATTTTTTAAGAGACTTAAGTAAAGGAGTTCAAACGCGGTCAAAAGTTTAAAACATTGTGAATCACCTTAGTTTTCTATCACAATTAGAACCTAAGACCGCTAAAGAAGCTTTGTTAGATGAGGATTAGATCTCTACAATGCAAGAGAAATTAACCCAATTCACTCGTAGCAAAGTTTGGGAACTTGTTCCAAAACCCAAAGATACTTCCATAATTGGAACTAAATGGGTATTTAGAAGTAAGTTAGATGAAAATGGAGCTGTTGTTCGAAATAAAGCTAGACTGGTTGCACAAGGCTATACTCAAATGGAAGGTATAGACTTTGATGAAACTTATGCACCGGTAGAACGAATTGAATCAATTCGAATGCTATTAGCTTTTCCATGTCATAAAGATTTTAAACTATATCAAATGGATGTAATATCTGCATTCTTAAACGGGATACTCGAAGAAGAAGTATATGTTAAACAAACTCCCAGTTTTAAAGATGCAACACATCCGGAGTATGTATACAAATTATACAAATCTCTATACGGATTAAAACAAGATCCAAGAGCTTGGTATGAAATGTTGAGAAAGTTCCTATTAGAAAATAATTTTAAAATGGGAACTGCCGATAAATCCTTATTTACAAGACAAGAAAAAGATGATATCTTGCTTGTACAAATATAAGTAGATGATATCATATTTGTTCAACTAATGATGCATTATGTAAAAAATTCTCTGACTACATGAGCAAACAATTTGGATGAGCATGATGGGTGAATTAAATTTCTTTTTAGGATTGTAAATAAGACAATCTGACGAAGGCATTCATATTTCACAATCAAAATATTATAATGAAATGCTAAAGAAATTTGAAATGGAAAATTGTAAACCCATTTCTACACCCATGTCAACTTCTGAAAAACTAACTGTAATAACCCCAAAAATTTTGGACTTTTTGTAAACCTTATGAATAGTGATTTTGTTGATTATGCTGATTAAGAAAACTTTTCATGCCACACTATGTAGGAGTTCTTTTATTGATATTCTGAGATCTTATTAGTACTCCATATGGTATATAAGTGTATGTGAAGATCGTCAGAATCCAAATTCGAACACTTTGATTTTTCCCGAAAATCCACCAGATTCCGAAGGAATTGAGTATAAGGTAACACGATTAAAAGGATTTAAATTCAAGGATTATAAGAGAGGATCATAAAAGGAATATAAAATATTGAGAAAGGTTAGGGGAACCCAAGTAATAAAATCACGGATATATTCCCTCAACGATCAACGATAATGAGCGATAAACGAGCCGTAAAATAATTTAACGATCAAGGACGAATGCATGCCAGTAGTATGGGGAGAAAGCTTCCAAGAGAAGCTAAAACAAGTGGTTAAGAGCTTAAGATACCATCCACCACAATTAGCCAACACTTGGCAAAGGAATGATGTCATCACTTTAAACAAGTGGATTAGTATAGATATTATCAAATCACACATTTGGACACATTATTCAAAATCAACCAAGCAAGCCAAAGACTACTTCATCCTTTTTTTTCATGAAAAACCCGAGACGAAAGAGAGTAAAAATGGAGGAGAAAGAAAAGCTTGTATCTTGAGTTTCCCTTGGCCATTTTGCGCGTTGTACCTATCAAATTGAAGCCCTCGAGAAGCTCTACACAATTAGGGTAACCACTATCCTCATCTTTTTGATTTCCAAACCCGTTTTTAACGTTTTACAGTTCAGGGATTAGTGTTTCAAGAATTAACTTTATGTTCTTGATTTTGTTTTGAGGTTTTAATCATTATAAGGCTAGTTAAGGATCATCTAAGGTTTGTTAAGCATTACCCACTCTCCAAGGAAGGTATAACCTCTTCCCCTCTTTGTGTTTAAGCCATACCATGAGTTTTAAACTTGTTTTTAAGAGTTCTTGGATGTTTGTATGATTTTGAAGTAGTTATAAACTTTAAATGGAAGGTATGAATTATTATGTAAATGGATGATTGTGAGGAACTTGTTTTGGTGTATGATGAAGTTGAGGGGCTCTTTAGAATTTTACAATGTAGTATGTTGATTGTTGGGTTGGTTTGGTATGGTTGTGGTCTTGTAATAAAATTTGGGAATCGCTAAGTTATAGTCGTCGTAATGCCCAATTTTCCTTAGACTATTTTGTGCATAACCTTTGCACCCAAAAACTCACTGTCATGAACTAACCATTACAATTCTTAGATAGTTTATGATTCAAGCTTCATTTTGATATGTGGTTCGCTTGAATCCGATGTACGATTTAGGAGAGACGACCGTTTTAAGTAACGACATTTCGCGAACAAACCATTTCCCCTCACCTTACTTTGAAACCTTGGTTAAGGTCCTTAAATGACTATTTGGAGTAAGAAACAATTATGTAAGGTTAAAGAGTCAGTTGGTAGAGTATTCACGAAAGCGTCGCCTTAAAATTCGTAACGGTTAATTTATTAAAAATGGTGGAGCCGAGGGTACTCGATTGACTTATGTGAATCGTTTAGCGCAAAAGTGAATGTTAGGATCTAATTGGTTAAAGACTAGTTTCTTAAGCGACTGTGGTTTAATTCCAACTTATATATTGTTTATAGGTTACCAAACTCACCCCGGGCCTTTTACCACCCCCAGTCGCTCAGGCAAGTTTTCTACCCGTATAACTGTTGTTGTGATGTATATATGTATATGCATTATCTTGCGATAAGTGCATAATTGTTATTAGCAAATCTTGCGATATATTGGAGCATGTTGATATGATATATATGCATGCCTGTTTCGTAATCTTGATACCTTGTTATCAATTCAATTGATTATAAACTACATAATACCTATGTTAGAGATAAGCAGTAGTTGTGTATACCCTTAGGATAGGGGACCCAAAGGTGAACATTTTTCTAAACCGGGAGTCGATGTTCCCGAGTATAATATATGTATATTTGTATATATATAGTTTTCTATAACTTTTAATCGGATAAGGTATATCTGATAGTTTTTAATAATAATCAAACTTATTTTCGATTATTCAAATAAAGATCGTACTCTCGTGTAAGTACATCTTTGGTTATTTATTATTCATTTCAAGTATGAGTTTTAAAACTTCTACTTCAATTATTTTTATAAAGATTATCCTTATGGGAATATAATTTAAATAATAATATTTAGATATTTTATAATATAACGGGACTGATTTATTTTATTAAATCATCATTACTCTAAACATTCTTTAAAATGTTTTTGAGTCTTCAAAATGATTTTAAAAGTTAGTGCGGATCCCAAAACTCATTTTCAAAGTTTAAGATCTTCCTTTTGAAGGGGACTTGAATAATCGCTCAAAAATTTAAGGGATCCGACTTTGTGGTGTATTTTATATTCGCAATGAGGTTGCTGTTTTGAGAAAACAATTTGATTACTTGCCCAATGTTCGGGAAGTAAGTCCATCTAATTGAGTCGGCATAAGCGACATGCCGGGGTATGGTCTATGAAGGTGTAAGAGGCTGGGTGACAGTCCATCCACGCGTGAGTGGCCGGGTAACGGTCTAGCGCGAGGTCCTAATGCGGCCAGGGTGATGACCGGCGAGGAATTCATCCATCTACAGTAGAAAAGGTTACTTAATGGGTATCTTTGCTTGATCAACGAGATATCAGGTTTATGCCAAAATTCTCTTCGTTCCAAATTCATTGGGTATTATAACTCTGTTTATACTTTTCATAACAGAGGGTTTCAAGGAATGTATGAGATATATATATATATATGTGTATATATATATCAGGAATTAATGAAGTATCTAGTAACTTCATTTATTTAAATGATATTTCAAAGATTGAATCTATTCAAGTCTTATCTCGTAGTCTCATCTATGTGATGAACTTTTGAAACTGATTATACCTTGAACGGTGGTAGTTCAAGTAGTATTCGGAAAAGATATAAGTATATTGGAGTATCTTGTAACTTCATTTTTTCAACTTATATCTGGTTAATGATTATCTTATGCATGACAAAGATTTTCAGAAAAACATTGAGACAAGGTTAGATACATGAGATCACCTTGCAACGATATTTTTATACAGTTATAAACTGGAACGTTGTGTATATTATGCATGGAAGAGGACTTCCAAGATTTTAAAAAGTATATATACTGAATATTTTGCGACTTGGTCGCGTTAAGATATCAAACTTGGTTCATTTCTTCTTGACCAAGACTTTCATGAGTACTATGAGAATGCTCATATATTGCTAATTATTATACATATTATTTTGCTGGGCTTGTTGCTCACCCTTGCTTTCTTCTTTCATCACACAACAACAGATAGACAAGATGAACAGGACCAAGCTCCCAATTCGCAAGCGGATAGGAAATGTTCCGCAGTTTCCTGTAGGCATTGATGCCGCTGTAGCCGAGGTAGGATCTACCAATTGGCTAGGGTTTCAACTGTTGATGTACAAGACTTATATATATTTATGAATTATAATAATGGCAAAGAATATGTAAATTTATTCAGAAACCCTTTTGAGGTGTAATGACTTATAATTGTGGAATAAAATGACTTGTGTTATTTTTGGTATTCATCTCTGAGACTATAACTTGTGGTGTGTGTATATATTGTGGGGTCACAGTACGCAGTAGTTGGTTGTTTATTAAGATTAAGTGTTATTAAGGGAAATAGAACTCGTGACAACCCGGATCCCCGACCCCGGATTTGGGGGTGTTACACTAACGAAAGATCCTAAAGGGATTCCCGTTGACACTAAGAAATATCGAGGCATGATTGGTAGCTTGCTATATATTACTGCAAGTTGACCCTTTTAATAATATGTTGTGCACTTGATGATATGTTGAAGAAAACATATAGTAGATTTAATTTAGTGAAATTGTAGCTTTCAATGGATGATCAATTCACCATCTGTTGAAAGAGTAACTTATGTAACAATAAGAATATTAGCACATTCCTGCATATAATAATGCTTTGGTGATCTAGATGTTGCAGAATGTTTTAGTCATGTTGGCTACTAGATTAATATGCAAGATAGGTTGGTTAAATATAAATATTAGATGCCTTGTAATCTTGTATAAATGAAATGGAGTCAACAACCAAGAAAACAGTTTCAATGGATAATTCACAAAGCTTCAACGAATGATCAACTGAAGTCTCAACGGATGTTCAAGCGGATCCTCAATGGGTGTTCAACGGATGAACAAATTCAAAAGAGCAGTTGATAGTGACTTGACAGTCACATGCATTGGTTGTATGTAAATAGAAGGTGACAGCCTATTTCAGGTTTCAGAAAACAAAGAAGCATTTCCATTTCCATGCTAAACTGAAGATATTCAAAGATGCTGGATTGAGAAATGAAGCAGCATGAAATTATATGTAATAACCCCCAAAAATTTTCAACTTTTTGTAACCCTTGTGAATAGTGTTTTAGCTGAACGAGAAAACTTTTCATGCCACACTATGTAGGGGTTCTGTCATTGATCTTCTGGGATATTATTAGTACTCTATGTGGTATATAAGTGTATGTAAAGATCGTCAGAATCAAATTCCGAACACTTGGATTTTTCCCGGAAATCCACTAGATACGGAGAGAATTGAGTATAAGGTAACAGGATAAAAAGGATTTAAAATTAAAGGATTATAATAGAGGATCATAAAAAGGAATATAATGTATTGAGAAAGGTTAAGGGAACCTAAGTAATAAGATCCCGGGTATGATCCTTCAAACGATAAACAAAAACGAAAGTTAAGCGAACCGTATAACAGATCAGCGGTCATTAGGCAAACAATTAGGAAGTTAAGCAAAGGGATTAGAGGGAGTGATGTCACCCAACCAATGAGAAGAGGACAAGGAGGGAAAGATGACATCACAACATGACATAGGCATGACATGGGAAGGAAGGAGGTGTGGTTGAATGAGAACCACACAAATTCAAGGGCAACAAGGTAATTAACTAAATCAAACACAAAAACAAATCAACCAAGCCAAGCAAATTCATTCTTCATCAAAATCAAAAAGAAACCAAGGCCTTGTTCATCTTTGCTCTCGGCTTTTTACTATTCCAAAGGCAAGAAATTTCAAAAATTCAAGATCCAAGCTTCCTAAATTGGTGAGTTAATTCCCTAATCATCTTCATGCTTAGTTAGGGCTATATCATGAGTTTAAGCCATCAATTCCTTCTCAATCTTCTTCATTTAATCAAAGAAGAAGACTATGAATAGTGTTTTCAAGTTTTTAACTTGAAATTTTTCTTGTTTTCCTTTAAGATCCAAGCATTCCTAAGACTTCTCAAAGCTTCTTAAGGCTTCCTAGCTCCTCCCACCACTTCAAGGAAGGTATATCATCTCCAAACCCTAGATTCCTATGTATTATAAGATGATTTTGATTAGTAGGGTGATATTGTATCTTGATGGTTGTGATTTAGAGTTTGGGATTGAAATGGTATTGAATCGGATTGGTAAATCTTGTTGTTTTGGTTAAAAGAATGTAGTATAGTTAAATTCAATCTTAGGCATAAGTATGAATGTTAAAATTGAATTGGTTGGGGTTGTTATGATGTGATAAGGATGGATGTTGGTTGTATGTTGGATTTGAGGTTGAATTGGGTTGGTTTTGAATGGTTTTAAATTGGGAAATCGCGTAAACATAGCCGTCGTAATGTCCGATTTTCTTTAGACTGTTTTTGTGCATAACATTAGGACCCGAGTACCCCCTGCTAGATTATGACCATTGCCATGTTTAGATAGCTCATGTTACGAGCTTCGTTTTGATATGTAGTTCGTTCGATTCCGATGCACGGTTTAGGAGAAACGACCGTTTCAAGTAACGGCGTTTCGCGAACGAAACTTTTCCCCTCGCTTTACTTTGAAACATAGGTTAAAGACCAAAAAGGGTTAATTAATGTATGAAACATTTATGGTAAGTGTGTTAGGCAGTTGGTAAGACACTCGCGAAGGAATCGCCTTAAAACTCGTAAAGGTTAAATTATTAAAAATGGTGGAGCCGAGGGTACCCGAGTGACTTAAGCGAATCAGTGAGCGCAAAACAAGCGTTAGAGTCTAAGTTAGTTAAAGTATAGATTTACAAGTGACTTTGGTTTAATTCCAACTTACTTGTTGTTTATAGGTTACCAGACTCGTCCCGAGCCTTTTATCACCCCAAGTCGCTCAGGCAAGTTTTCTACCCGTTATACTGTTGTTGTGATGTATATATGTATATGCATTATTTTGCGATAGATGCATGATGTTTATATTAGCAAATGTTGCAATATATTGAAGCATGCTGCTATGGTATATATATGCATGCCTATTTCATATTCTTTCCATATATAATTGTTGATTCAGTTGATAATACCTATGCTAGAGGATAGCGGTAATTTGCATATACCCTTAGTATAGGGACCCAAAGGTGAAAACATTTTCTAAAACCGGGAGTCGAGGATCCCGAGTAGATTTTGTATATATGTATATATATATATATTTATATATATATGGTCATAGTTTTCAAAACTATTAATCGAATAAGGGTTATTCGATAACTTTATATTAATTATTGAATATTATTTCGAATATTATTCGAGGGCTTATGACTCCCTTATATTATTATTGAATATTACTTGGATATTCATTCGAGGATGTATGACTCCTTTATTTTATGAATATTATTTATAATATTCATTCGAGGTATTATGACTCCGCTTATTAATTAATAATATTCTTTCATTTATTAAAGAATAATATTTCGATAATCAAACTTATTTTTGATTATTTAAATAAAGATAGTACTTTTGTATAAGTATATCTTTGATTATTAAATTTTCATTCAAGTAAGAGTTTTAAAACCTCTACTTCAATTATTTTGATAAAGATTATTCTTTATGGGAATATTAATTAAATAATAATATTCAGTTATTTCTTTTATATTGAGACTGATTTACTTCATTAAATCAGCATCATTCCAAACACTCTTTAAAGGGTTTTCAAGTCTTTAAAATGATTTTCAAAAGTTAGAGCGGATCCCAAAACTATTTTTATATTTAAGATCTTCCTTTTAAAAAGGGGATTTAAATACTCGCTCAAAACCTGGGGGATCCGGCTCGATGGTGTGTTTTATATTCGCAACAAGGTTGCTGTCTTGATAAAAGAGTTTTTGATTACTTACCCAATATTCGGGAAGTAAAATTCTTGGAACAAGTTAATCCATTAACAGGCATCGCCTGGGAAATATCGGTGAGTTTTCCTTTCCAACTAGATACGACTTCTTGGTGGAGCCGTATCAACAAGTTCTACTTGGGGAAAGGGGGAACGAGCTTTACGTTTCAGAGTCATGGATTTCATCTGAACTAGGAGTGGCGTAAGTGGTCGAGTGGCGCCGGCCCAGCCTTATTATATTGGCCCAAATGGCCTGGAAGTTCCGCTAAGGCGGTCCATTCCTTAGGAGTTCAGTGTTCGGTTGACAAGTAAATCCGACAGGTTCTCCTCTACATGTAGAAAATGGTGGGGTTGTACTACTACGACTGATCATCGTAAGTGGTCTTCCTGGCGCGGCAAACTCCCGTAATGAGTTCATCATCCATTTGGATAATTCTGCAACACTACCCGTAGCATTTCGATCGAAAGGCTACTAATGGGTGGTTGCCGAAGCATTGACAGGGTCAAACATTTTTATTGGTGTATCCATTGAATGAAGTATCTCGTAACTTCATTTCTTTTCAAAATATTTCAAAGATCAAATATTTTCAAGTTTTATTTGTGGTCTCATCTATGGGATGACCTCGTGAATCTTATTATACTTCGAACAGTAGTAGTTCAAGTAGATTTCTAAAAAAAATGGTATAAGTATAGTGAAGTAATTGGTAACTTCATCTTCTTTTAAAACTTATATCCAGTAAGTAATTACCTTACTCATGATAAAGAATTCTAGTAAGTATCCATTTAGATACTTGTATTATTGTTATCACTATATATTATCTTGCGAGCTATAAGGCTCACTCTTGCTTTATTTCTTCATCACACAACAACAGTTAGGAAAGATGACCAGACTCCAGCAGACCCAGCGCAAGCGCGTGGGAAGCGTCCCGCGTCTTCCCGTTGATGTTGTAGCTGCTATAGCTGCAGAGGTAGATCTATTGTAGATCAGACCATCTACTTTTGAGAATCAATTATGTATAATTATAACTTGTGGCAGATAATGGAAATTAACTGTAAATTTATCAAGTAATCATTTTGGGTTGTAATAACTTTTAAATTGTGGATTCAAAGACTTGTTCTTATTTCAATTTCATCTCTGAGACTATAACGGGTTGTGGTGTGTGTTAGTGTGGGGTCACAGCATAAGGTTATTATTATTAATTAAGTGAAGTGATATTGTGGAAAGAAAGACCGTGACGACCCGGATCCCCGACCCCGGATCTGTGGGTGTTACAGAAATGGTATCAGAGCTAAGCGTTATAAAACTCAGAGATGATGCGATGATATAATAACAAACTCACAAAGATAATAAGAACTCTTGCCAGGTTCATGGTCGGACTACTTAAAGTAGTGCTGACAGTTAAAACCCTTACGGGAACCCTTATAAGTATCATGATAGTAACTTAGCTCGTTTAATGTGTAGGCGCCTGAGATAGAGGACCCTGAGATGTTCGAGCGTGAGCATGATGAGGCACTGCTAGATGTTGAGGATCAGGAGGAGCCTGAGATGGAGGAGGATGAGGAGGACCCCTCCGAGGAGTCAGAGACGGAGGTCATTGCTATTTCAGATGAGGAGGACCCCTCAGAGGAGTCAGAGACAGAGGTTATTGCTATTCCAGATAAGGAGGACCCGGATGAGATCCTAGTAGCTGAGGAGCGTGTCGGACCTATAGTAGTGTATGCTGGTACCCCTTTACCCACACTTCCGGTGGTCAGAGCTCCTACCCCTCCACCACTATCTTGGATCCCCTATGATGACAGCTTAGAGACCCATACTTCTGAGCCTAAGCAGACTGAGGAGGCACCCCCAGCGGCTCCGGATTCACCGCCTCTTGACCCTGCCCACAGGCAGTCTTCGTTAGCCCACGGCTATGTTCAGGATGTACTGAGGACCCGATTGGCTGTTGCTGAGGCCCGACTGGATGAGGCCAGGAGGGAGTTGGATGCGGAGATGGCGGGTAGGCGTACCCGAGCTTATGAGACTAGGGCTTCTGTAATAACCCCAAAATTTTCAACTTTTTGTAACCCTTGTGAATAGTGTTTTAGCTGAATGAGAAAACTTTTCACGCCACACTATGTAGGGGTTCTGTTATGGATATTCTGGGATATTATTAGTACTCTATGAAGTATATAAGTGTATGTAAAGATCGTCAGAATCCAATTCCGAACACTTTGGTTTTTCCCGGAAATCCACAAGATACAGAGAGAATTGAGTATAAGGTAACATGATAAAAAGGATTTAAATTAAAGGATTATAATAGAGGATCATAAAAAGGAATATAATGTATTGAGAAAGGTTAAGGGAACCTAAGTAATAAGATCCCGGGTGTGATCCTTCAAACGATAAACGAGAACGAAAGTTAAGCGAACCGTATAACAGATCAGCGGTCATTAGGCAAACGATTAGGAAGTTAATCAAAGGGATTAGTGGGAATGATGTCATCCAACCAATAGAAAGAGGACAAGGAAGGGAGGATGACATAAGCATGACATGGGAAGGAAGGAGGTGTGGTAGCTTTGTAACCACACAATTTCAAGGGCAAGAAGGTAATTGACTAAATCAAATACAAAACAAGTCAACCAAGCCAAGTAAAAATCATTCTCATCAAAAATCAAAAAGCAACCAAGGCATTAGTTCTTCATTGCTCTCGGCTTTCTTACTTTTTAAAGGCAAGATTTTTCAAAATCCAAGATCCAAGCTTCCTAAATTGGTAAGATAATTCCCTAATCATCTTCATGCTTAGTTAGGACTATATCATGAGTTTAAGCCATTAATTCTTTCTCAATCTTCTTCATTTAATCAAAGAAGAAGACAATGAATAGTGTTTTCAAGTTTTTAACTTGAACTTTTTCTTGTTTTTCTTGAAGATCCAAGCATTCTTAAGACTTCTCCAAGCTTCTTAAGGCTTCCTAGCTCCACCCACCACTTCAAGGAAGGTATACCATCTCCAAACCCTAGATTCCTATATATTATAAGATGATTTTGATTAGTGGGTTGATATTGTAGCTTGTTGTTATGATTTAGAGTTTGGGATTTGGAATGGTAGTGAAATGGAATGGTAATTGTTGTGGTTTTGATTTAAAGGAACTTAAGTATGATTAAAGTTAAGTTTAGGCATAAGTATGAATGATTAAATTGAATTGGTTGGGGTTGTTATGATGTGATAAGGATGGATGTTGGTTGTATGTTGGATTTGAGGTTGGTTTGTGGTTGGTTTTGTATGGTTTAAAATTTGGAAATCGCGTAAACATAGCCGTCGTAACGTCCGATTTTTTTTGGACTGTTTTTGTGCATAGCATTAGGACCCGAGAACCCCCTGCTAGATTATGACCACTGCCATGTTTAGATAGCTCATGTTACGAGCTTCGTTTTGATATGTAGTTCGTTCGATTCCGATGCACGGTTTAGGAGAAACGACCGTTTCAAGTAACGGCGTTTCGCGAACGAAACTTTTTCCCTCGCCTTACTTTGAAATGTAGGTTAAAGACCAAAAAGAGTTAATTAATGTATGAAACATTTATGGTAAGTGTGTTAGGCAGTTGGTAAGACACTCGCGAAGGAATCGCCTTAAAACTCGTAAAGGTTAAATTATTAAAAATGGTGGAGCCGCGGGTACCCGAGTGACTTAAGCAAATCAGTGAGCGCAAAACAAGCGTTAGAGTCTAAATTAGTTAAAGTATAGATTTACAAGTGATTTTGGTTTAATTCCAACTTACTTGTTGTTTATAGGTTATCAGACTCGTCCCGAGCCTTTCTCACCCCCAAGTCGCTCAGGCAAGTTTTCTACCCGTTATACTGTTGTTGTGATGAATATATGTATATGCATTATCTTGCGATAGATGCATGTTGGTTAATTAGCAAATGTTGCGATATATTGAAGCATGCTGATATGGTATATATATGCATGCCTGTTTCGTATTCTTGATTTATATATCTGTTGGTTCAAATGCTTATTCATTGCATAATACCTATGCTAGAGATAAGCGGTATTTGCGTATACCCTTAGTATAGGGACCCAAAGGTGGAAATATTTTCTAAAACCGGGAGTCGAGGATCCCGAGTAGATTTTGTATATATATGGATATGGATATATATATATATATATATATATATTTATATATATATATATATGGTTATAGTTTTCCAAACTATTAATCGAATAAGGTTTATTCGATAACTTTAAACTTTATTTTTATTTAATGAATATTATTACGAATATTCATTCGAGGACTTATGACTCCTTTTATTTTATTATTTGAATATTATTTGAATATTCATTCGAGGACTTATGACTCAGTTTATATTATTTAATGAATATTATTTGAATATTCATTTGAGGATCTATGACTCCGATTATTTGCTGAGATATATTCTGTATTTTATTAAAGAATAATGTTTCGATAATCAAACTTATTTTCGATTATTCAAATGAAGATAATACTTTCATATAAGTATATCCTTGGTTATTTAATACTCGTTTCAAGTATAAATTTTAATACTTCTACTTCAATTATTTTTATAAAGATTATTCTTTATGGGAATATTATTTAATTAATAATATTCAGTCATTTTCTAAATATTCTGGGGACTGATTTACTTCATTAAATCAGCTTTACTCCAAACACTCTATAAAGTGTTTTCGAGTCTTCAAAATAATTTTTAAAAGTTAGAGCGGATCCCAAAACTCATTTTTATATTTAAGATCTTCCTTTTTAAGGGGATTTAAATACTCGCTTAAAACCTGAGGGATCCGGCTCTGTGGTGTATTTTATATTCGCAACAAGGTTGCAGTTTTGGTAAATGAATTGATTACTTACCCAACGTTCGGGAAGTAAGTCCATCTATTGAGTCGGCATAAGCAACATGGGCTCAGTGGGCGTCCATGATAGTGTAAGTGGCTCAGTGGGAGTCCATCAAATGCATAAGTGGCTGAGTGGCAGTCCAGCATAGGTCCTAATGCGGCCAAAGTGATGACCAGTGGGGAATTCGTCCATCTACTAGTAGAAAAGGTTACTAATGGGTATCTTTGCCTGATCAGCAAGATATCTGGTTTATGCCAAAATTCTTTTCCTTTCCAAAATTCATTGGATGTTTCAAACTCTGTTCATACTTTACCTAACAGAGGTTCCAGGAAATGTTTTAGAGATATATATATATGTGGATATATATATATCGAGACTAAATAAAGTATCTCATAACTTTTTCATTCAATAATATTTCAAAGATTGAATCTATTCAAGTCTTAACTTGTGGTCTCATCTATGGGATGTTTTTCTTAAGACTTATAATACTTTGAACGGTGGTAGTTCAAGTAGCTTTATAAATGATATAAGTGTGGTGAAGTATTGGTAACTTCATTCCTTGTTTTTACATTATATCTAGTAAGTAATTATCTTACACACGATAAAGATTCTAGTGAGTATCCATTTAGATACTTATATTATTGTTATCACTATGTATTATCTTGCGAGCTGTAAGGCTCACTCTTGCTTTATTTCTTCATCACACAACAACAGTTAGGAGAGATGGCCAGACTCCAGCAGACCCAGCGCAAGCGCGTGGGAAGCGCCCCGCGTCTTCCCGATGATGTTGTAGCTGCTATAGCTGCAGAGGTAGATCCATTGTAGTTCAGACCATCTACTTTTGAGAATCAAATTATGTATAATTATAACTTGTGGCAGATAATTGCAATTAACTGTAAATTATCAAGTAATCATTTTGGGTTGTAATAATTTTAAATTGTGGATTCAAAGACTTGTACTTATTTCAATTTCATCTCTGAGACTATAACGGGTTGTGGTGTGTGTTAGTATGGGGTCACAGCACGAGGTTATTTATTATTAATTAAGTGAAGTGATATTGTGGAAAGAAAGACCGTGACAACCCGGATCCCCGACCCCGGATCTGGGGGTGTTACAGAAATGGTATCAGAGCTAAGCGCTATAAACCTCAGAGATGATGCGACGATATAATAACAAACTCACAAAGATAATAAGAACTCTTGCCAAGTTCATGGTCAGACTACTTAAAGTAGTGCTGACAGTTAAAACCCTTACGGGAACCCTTATAAGTATCATGATAGTAACTTAGCTCGTTTAATGTGTAGGCGCCTGAGATAGAGGACCCAGAGATGTTCGAGCGTGAGCATGATGAGGCATTGCTAGATGTTGAGGATCAGGAGGAGCCTGAGATGGAGGAGGACCCCTCAGAGGAGTCAGAGACAGAGGTTATTGCTATTACAGATGAGGAGGACCCGGATGAGGTCCCAGTAGCTGAGGAGCGTGTTGGATCTATGGTAGTGTATGCTGGTATCCCTTTACCCACACTTCCGGTGGTCAGAGCCCCTACCCCTCCACCACTATCTTGGATTCCTGATGATGACAGCTCAGAGACCCATACTTCCGAGCCTAGGCAGACCGAGGAGGCACCCTCAGCGGCTCCGGATTCACCAACTCTTGACCCTGCCCACAGGCAGTCTTCGTTAGCTCATGGATATGTTCAGGATGTATTGAGGACCCGAGTGGCTGTTGCCGAGGGCCGACTAGATGAGGCCAGGAGGGAGTTGGATGCAGAGAGGGCGGGTAGGCGTACCCGAGCTTATGAGACTAGGGCTTCTATACCCCGATCCTTGAGGAGGGAGCTTACGGGGATAGAGCTCACGTCCCGAGCGAGACTCAGATCTCTCCAGGGGGACAGGCATGGTAGGATCTCCAGGCGGCAGGCCGACTATATCTTCCGTCGTGCGATGGAAAGGGTTTGGGAGCTGACCCGCTCCGGTGTGTGATTCAGAATTGATGATGGAATAGTCTAGTTGTCTAGTTAGCCGAGGCCTTAGTAAGAGCCAATTTTCCGGGATAGTTGACTTGTATATAGCATCCCTTTTTCTGACTAGACAGATAGACTCTTGTGTATCACTTTTGGGACAGATGACTGTAGCACTGTTGTACTTTTGACCAGATCAAACTATGTATTCTCGCATTATGTATATATTTGTTTCCTTTCAGTTCAGTTCCATAGTGACGGGATCACCGTTTTATCATTATTATTACTGCCCTTCGTATTAGAACTTTCTTAAAATAATAGAATTGCGATATACGTTCTCCCCATTATAAGAGCTGTGCAAGGCACAATGTTGTATATGATTGTGACCTAACGTTGAATTTTCCCAATAATTGTTTTTATTGTTATAAGAATCATGCCGCCAAGAAAGATTGGAACTAGGGCGAACCCTGGATCTGAGGACCAGGGAAGCCATAATCAGGACAATAGAAACCAAGAACACAGTGAAGAGGAAGATGAGGATTATGTGGAACAGGATGACTCCCTGTATGAAAAGGAAGAGGAAACATATGATGTTGAGGGATTTGAGATAGAGGCTGAAGAAGGAGAAACCGAGGTTGAGCAACCAGTACCAAACCCAGGCCTGGATCCCATGAGCCAGTTCATGCAACTCCTAAGGCAGAATTTGGAACGTCAACCCAACCCACCCCCTCAAGGAAGTAACAATGTTGTGGCAAACTCTTTCAGGGCTTTTAAGTCCCTTAAGCCCCCTGAGTTCCACGGATCAGCCGACCCAGTTGAGGCAAGGGCATGGTTAAAGGAAATGGAGAAATCTTTTGAGATTTTGAGTACCGAGGAGGCACAGAAGACTGTATTTGCTACCTACCTTCTGAAAGGAGAAGCTAACTACTGGTGGGAGGCCAAGAAAAACATGGAGACAGATGCTATTATAACCTGGGAGAGATTTAGTCAGTTGTTTCTGGGCAAGTATTTCCCGAGGTTTATGGAAAGCCAGATGGAGCTCAAGTTCTTGGAGCTAAAGCAGAATAACTTGTCTGTAGCAGAGTACGAGGCGAAATTTACTGAGTTATCAAGGTTTGTGCCGGAGTTTGTGAGCACCGAGGAAAAGAAAGCTAGGAGGTTTCAGCAGGGACTGAAACCGTGGATTCAGAATAGGGTGGCAATCCTTGAGCTTACGGACTATGCCACTCTGGTGCAAAAGGCAACGATTGTAGAAGTTGGAAGTGAACAGATGCAGAAGGAAAGAGAGGAGAAAGGAATAAAGAGGAAAAGTATGAGCATGGGTGGAGGTTCCGCAGG
The DNA here is from genome assembly GCF_009905375.1 of Apium graveolens. Lineage (NCBI taxonomy): Eukaryota > Viridiplantae > Streptophyta > Magnoliopsida > Apiales > Apiaceae > Apium > Apium graveolens. The sequence continues at coordinate 51,174,351 of NC_133647.1, read as the reverse complement.
AAGGAGCTTCCCAACTAGATTTAATCGAGGAGCAGTGTCCCTACCAGGAAGGAACACTGGGTTTAAGCGGCCAATGAGTGTGAGTGTGAGCCAGGGCGGCCAGAAGTCAAGAATGTCCTATTCCAACCAGTCTCGACCCCCATTGCCAGCCTGTAACATATGTGGAAGGAATCACACTGGGGAGTGTAAAGGAAGGCCAGTAACCTGTTTTAAGTGCGGTCGGGAAGGCCACTATTCAACTAAGTGCCCATCATCAATCTCTGCCGTCATTCCAACCACCACTTGTCATCAGTGTGGACGCCCAGGTCATTGGAAGAAGGAATGCCCAATGAACAAACCAGCAGCTTCGGGAGCAAGCAGGGCTGCTTCTAATAAGCCACCTACTGCGAGGACTTTCAACATGACAGTCCAGGATGCTATGAAAGATTCAGATGTGATAGCAGGTACCCTTTCTCTAAATTCAGTCAGTTCAAATATTTTATTTGATTCGGGAGCAACTAAATCTTTTATATCAAAGGACCTTGCGCGTAAGTTAAGACTTAAGGCTGAACCCTTGATAGAACCCTTACAAGTAGAAATAGCCAATCATGAAATTATTCCTGTTAACCAGATTCACCCCGCCTGTGAGATAGGCATAGGGGAGCAATCTTTCAGTGTTGATCTGATTCCTTTTAAATTAGGGGAGTTTGATGTGATTTTGGGAATGGACTGGCTATCTAGCAACGATGCTCAGATAGACTGTAAAGGGAAGAAAGTTAAGTTAAATATCCCCGGGAAGAAAGAAGTTATATTTAGAGGAAAGAGGCAGACGCAGAAATTTTTGACTATGGCCCAGGCCAAAAGGATGCTACGAAAAGGAAGTGAGGCTTACCTAGCCTATGTGGTGGACACGCAGAAGGAGGTGCCCAACTTACAAGATATTCCAGTAGTCAACGAATTTGAAGATGTATTCCTACAAGACCTTCCGGGATTACCACCCGATAGAGTGATTGAATTTGCTATTGAGTTGGCCCCAGGGACGGCGCCAGTTTCAAAAGCACCTTACCGGTTAGCCCCGTTAGAAATGAAGGAATTAGCTATCCAATTGCAGGAACTCTTGGATAAGGGTATGATAAGACCCAGTGTGTCTCCGTGGGGAGCACCAGTTTTATTTGTTAAGAAGAAAGATGGGAGCATGAGGTTGTGCATAGACTATCGAGAGTTGAACAAGCTAACCATAAAGAACAGGTACCCATTGCCTAGAATAGACGATCTGTTCGACCAGCTAAAGGATGCTGTTTATTTTTCCAAGATCGACCTGAGAACTGGATATCACCAACTAAAGATTAAACCCGAAGATATTTCCAAGACAGCGTTCCGTACCAGGTATGGGCATTATGAGTTCTTGGTAATGTCCTTTGGATTAACCAACGCCCCAGCGGCTTTCATGGATTTAATGAATAGAGTATTTAAGAAGTACTTGGACAAGTGTGTGATAGTTTTTATCGATGATATTTTGATCTACTCAAGGACTGAGGCAGAACATGCAGAGCATTTGAGGATAGCTCTAGGAATACTCAGAGAGGAGCAGTTATATGCCAAATTCTCGAAGTGTGAATTCTGGCGGAATGAAGTACAGTTTTTAGGACATGTGATCAATAAAGAAGGAGTATTGGTCGACCCCTCCAAGATAGAGGCGGTCTCAAATTGGGAAAGGCCAACCACACCCACAGAGGTAAGGAGTTTCATAGGATTGGCCGGCTACTATCGTAGATTTGTACAGGACTTTGCGAAGATCGCAGCCCCTTTGACACGACTTACTCGTAAGACAGAGAAGTTTGAATGGACGGAGAAATGCGAGAACAGTTTTCAGGAATTAAAGAAAAGATTGATAACGGCTCCGGTATTGGCATTGCCGGACGGAAAAGGAGATTTTGTGATATATAGTGACGCATCGCACAAAGGATTAGGATGTGTGCTTATGCAGCACGGTAGAGTTATTGCGTATGCGTCGAGACAATTGAAGGAATACGAGGTTAGATATCCTACTCATGACCTTGAGCTCGCGGCAATAGTATTTGCTTTAAAAAATTGGGAGGCACTACTTGTATGGAGAGAAGTGCGAGATTTTCACAGACCATAAGAGCCTCAAGTACATATTTACGCAGAAAGAGCTCAACATGCGCCAGAGGAGATGGTTAGAACTAATCAAGGACTATGATTGTGAGATTCTCTATCATCCAGGGAAAGCCAATGTGGTGGCTGATGCCCTTAGTAGAAAGGAAAGACTCAGAATGATAACGACTTCGGAAGAGTTGATAAGGGATTTTGAGAAAATGGAAATAGAAGTAAAGGTAACCGGAACCGGAACTGAAAAGCTTTTTGAGATCTCAATGCAGCCAGAGTTATTGGAAAAGATCAGATTGTGCCAGGAGAAAATAATGAATGAAGGCAGAGAGTCAATGACTGGAGAGGAGATCCATACTGAAAAAGATGATAAGGGGATAATGAGGTACTCCTACCGAATTTGGGTTCCGAATGTTCAAGAACTTAAAGATGAGATTTTGGATGAAAGCCATAGTTCAAGGTATTCCATTCACCCAGGAAGTACCAAGATGTATAGGGATTTGAAGGAATATTACTGGTGGCCCAACATGAAGAGGGACGTAGCAGAATGGGTGAACAAGTGTTGGACTTGCCAAAGAGTAAAGGCAGAGCACCAGAGACCCAGTGGACTTTTGCGACCCCTGGAGATTCCCGAATGGAAATGGGAACAGATAGCAATGGATTTTGTTGTAGGCTTGCCAAGGACGAAAGCCAATCACGACGCCATTTGGGTAATTATAGACCGACTGACAAAGTCAGCTCATTTCATTCCTATCAATGAGAGATACACAGTCGATAGACTGGTGGACATTTACCTTAAGGAAATAGTGACGCGACATGGAGTCCCAGCGTCCATTGTCTCAGACCGAGACCCCAGGTTCAACTCCAGATTTTGGAGGAGCTTTCAGGAATGTGCGGGGACCAAGTTAAATATGAGTACCGCGTACCATCCCCAAACGGATGGACAGAGTGAAAGGACCATCCAGACACTAGAGGATATGTTGAGAGTCTGTGCAATAGACCTTAAAGGAAGTTGGGATGATCACTTGCCGTTGATCGAGTTTTCTTATAACAATAGCTTTCATGCTAGCATCGGAATGCCGCCTTATGAGGCCCTGTACGGAAGAAGGTGTCGATCTCCCTTATACTGGGATGAAGTAGGAGAGCGGAAGATGCTCGGACCCGAAGTGGTCCAAAGGACCAAAGATATAGTGGATCTTATCAGAGGGCGACTTGTAGCATCCCAAGACAGACAAAAGAAATATGCAGACCTAGCCCGAAAGGACAAGGAATATGAAGTAGGGGACTTAGTACTGCTGAAAGTATCCCCTTGGAAGGGATTAATGAGGTTCGGAAAGAAAGGAAAACTAAGCCCAAGATACATTGGACCTTTTGAGATATTAAGACGGATTGGAAAGTTAGCTTACGAGCTAGCCCTACCCCCTAATTTGCAACAAGTTCATAATGTGTTCCATGTGTCAATGCTAAGGAGGTATCATCGGGATGCCAGGCACATAGTGGAGTACGAGTAGGTGGATATACAGCCAGATCTAACTTACGTGGAGAAGCCAGTAAGGATTATGGATAAGAAGGAGCAGGTGCTTCGGAACAAAGTGATCAAGCTAGTCAGAGTACTATGGCAGAATCATAATGTGGAAGAATCAACTTGGGAACTAGAGAGCACAATGCTAGAAAAGTACCCCCATTTGTTTTCTGTTTGATTCCGGGACGGAATCCTTTTAAGGAGGGGAGACTGTAATAACCCCAAAATTTTCAACTTTTTGTAACCCTTGTGAATAGTGTTTTAGCTGAATGAGAAAACTTTTCACGCCACACTATGTAGGGGTTCTGTTATGGATATTCTGGGATATTATTAGTACTCTATGAAGTATATAAGTGTATGTAAAGATCGTCAGAATCCAATTCCGAACACTTTGGTTTTTCCCGGAAATCCACAAGATACGGAGAGAATTGAGTATAAGGTAACAGGATAAAAAGGATTTAAATTAAAGGATTATAATAGAGGATCATAAAAAGGAATATAATGTATTGAGAAAGGTTAAGGGAACCTAAGTAATAAGATCCCGGGTGTGATCCTTCAAACGATAAACGAGAACGAAAGTTAAGCGAACCGTATAACAGATCAGCGGTCATTAGGCAAACGATTAGGAAGTTAATCAAAGGGATTAGTGGGAATGATGTCATCCAACCAATAGAAAGAGGACAAGGAAGGGAGGATGACATCATGAGGATGACATAAGCATGACATGGGAAGGAAGGAGGTGTGGTAGCTTTGTAACCACACAATTTCAAGGGCAAGAAGGTAATTGACTAAATCAAATACAAAACAAGTCAACCAAGCCAAGTAAAAATCATTCTCATCAAAAATCAAAAAGCAACCAAGGCATTAGTTCTTCATTGCTCTCGGCTTTCTTACTTTTTAAAGGCAAGATTTTTCAAAATCCAAGATCCAAGCTTCCTAAATTGGTAAGATAATTCCCTAATCATCTTCATGCTTAGTTAGGACTATATCATGAGTTTAAGCCATTAATTCTTTCTCAATCTTCTTCATTTAATCAAAGAAGAAGACAATGAATAGTGTTTTCAAGTTTTTAACTTGAACTTTTTCTTGTTTTTCTTGAAGATCCAAGCATTCTTAAGACTTCTCCAAGCTTCTTAAGGCTTCCTAGCTCCACCCACCACTTCAAGGAAGGTATACCATCTCCAAACCCTAGATTCCTATATATTATAAGATGATTTTGATTAGTGGGTTGATATTGTAGCTTGTTGTTATGATTTAGAGTTTGGGATTTGGAATGGTAGTGAAATGGAATGGTAATTGTTGTGGTTTTGATTTAAAGGAACTTAAGTATGATTAAAGTTAAGTTTAGGCATAAGTATGAATGATTAAATTGAATTGGTTGGGGTTGTTATGATGTGATAAGGATGGATGTTGGTTGTATGTTGGATTTGAGGTTGGTTTGTGGTTGGTTTTGTATGGTTTAAAATTTGGAAATCGCGTAAACATAGCCGTCGTAACGTCCGATTTTCTTTGGACTGTTTTTGTGCATAGCATTAGGACCCGAGAACCCCCTGCTAGATTATGACCACTGCCATGTTTAGATAGCTCATGTTACGAGCTTCGTTTTGATATGTAGTTCGTTCGATTCCGATGCACGGTTTAGGAGAAACGACTGTTTCAAGTAAGGGCGTTTCGCGAACGAAACTTTTTCCCTCGCCTTACTTTGAAATGTAGGTTAAAGACCAAAAAGGGTTAATTAATGTATGAAACATTTATGGTAAGTGTGTTAGGCAGTTGGTAAGACATTCGCGAAGGAATCGCTTTAAAACTCGTAAAGGTTAAATTATTAAAAATGGTGGAGCCGCGGGTACCCGAGTGACTTAAGCAAATCAGTGAGCGCAAAACAAGCGTTAGAGTCTAAGTTAGTTAAAGTATAGATTTACAAGTGATTTTGGTTTAATTCCAACTTACTTGTTGTTTATAGGTTATCATACTCGTCCCGAGCCTTTCTCACCCCCAAGTCGCTCAGGCAAGTTTTCTACCCGTTATACTGTTGTTGTGATGAATATATGTATATGCATTATCTTGCGATAGATGCATGTTGGTTAATTAGCAAATGTTGCGATATATTGAAGCATGCTGATATGGTATATATATGCATGCCTGTTTCGTATTCTTGATTTATATATCTGTTGGTTCAAATGCTTATTCGTTGCATAATACCTATGCTAGAGATAAGCGGTATTTGCGTATACCCTTAGTATAGGGACCCAAAGGTGGAAATATTTTCTAAAACCGGGAGTCGAGGATCCCGAGTAGATTTTGTATATATATGGATATGGATATATATATATATATTTATATATATATATGGTTATAGTTTTCCAAACTATTAATCGAATAAGGTTTATTCGATAACTTTAAACTTTATTTTTATTTAATGAATATTATTACAAATATTCATTCGAGGACTTATGACTCCTTTTATTTTATTATTTGAATATTATTTGAATATTCATTCGAGGACTTATGACTCAGTTTATATTATTTAATGAATATTATTTGAATATTCATTTGAGGATCTATGACTCCGATTATTTGCTGAGATATATTCTGTATTTTATTAAAGAATAATGTTTCGATAATCAAACTTATTTTCGATTATTCAAATGAAGATAATACTTTCATATAAGTATATCCTTGGTTATTTAATACTCGTTTCAAGTATAAATTTTAATACTTCTACTTCAATTATTTTTATAAAGATTATTCTTTATGGGAATATTATTTAATTAATAATATTCAGTCATTTTCTAAATATTCTGGGGACTGATTTACTTCATTAAATCAGCTTTACTCCAAACACTCTATAAAGTGTTTTCGAGTCTTCAAAATAATTTTTAAAAGTTAGAGCGGATCCCAAAACTCATTTTTATATTTAAGATCTTCCTTTTTAAGGGGATTTAAATACTCGCTTAAAACCTGAGGGATCCGGCTCTGTGGTGTATTTTATATTCGCAACAAGGTTGCAGTTTTGGTAAATGAATTGATTACTTACCCAACGTTCGGGAAGTAAGTCCATCTATTGAGTCGGCATAAGCAACATGGGCTCAGTGGGCGTCCATGATAGTGTAAGTGGCTCAGTGGGAGTCCATCAAATGCATAAGTGGCTGAGTGGCAGTCCAGCATAGGTCCTAATACGGCCAGGGTGATGACCAGTGGGGAATTCGTCCATCTACTAGTAGAAAAGGTTACTAATGGGTATCTTTGCCTGATCAGCAAGATATCTGGTTTATGCCAAAATTCTTTTCCTTTCCAAAATTTATTGGATGTTTCAAACTCTGTTCATACTTTACCTAACAGAGGTTCCAGGAAATGTTTTAGAGATATATATATGTGGATATATATATATCGGGACTAAATAAAGTATCTCATAACTTTTTCATTCAATAATATTTCAAAGATTGAATCTATTCAAGTCTTAACTTGTGGTCTCATCTATGGGATGTTTTTCTTAAGACTTATAATACTTTGAACGGTGGTAGTTCAAGTAGCTTTATAAATGATATAAGTGTGGTGAAGTATTGGTAACTTCATTCCTTGTTTTTACATTATATCTAGTAAGTAATTATCTTACACACGATAAAGATTCTAGTGAGTATCCATTTAGATACTTATATTATTGTTATCACTATGTATTATCTTGCGAGCTGTAAGGCTCACTCTTGCTTTATTTCTTCATCACATAACAACAGTTAGGAGAGATGGCCAGACTCCAGCAGACCCAGCGCAAGCGCGTGGGAAGCGCCCCGCGTCTTCCCGATGATGTTGTAGCTGCTATAGCTGCAGAGGTAGATCCATTGTAGTTCAGACCATCTACTTTTGAGAATCAAATTATGTATAATTATAACTTGTGGCAGATAATGGCAATTAACTGTAAATTATCAAGTAATCATTTTGGGTTGTAATAATTTTAAATTGTGGATTCAAAGACTTGTACTTATTTCAATTTCATCTCTGAGACTATAACGGGTTGTGGTGTGTGTTAGTATGGGGTCACAGCATGAGGTTATTTATTATTAATTAAGTGAAGTGATATTGTGGAAAGAAAGACCGTGACAACCCGGATCCCCGACCCCGGATCTGGGGGTGTTACAGAAATGGTATCAGAGCTAAGCGTTATAAACCTCAGAGATGATGCGACGATATAATAACAAACTCACAAAGATAATAAGAACTCTTGCCAAGTTCATGGTCAGACTACTTAAAGTAGTGCTGACAGTTAAAACCCTTACGGGAACCCTTATAAGTATCATGATAGTAACTTAGCTCGTTTAATGTGTAGGCGCCTGAGATAGAGGACCCAGAGATGTTCGAGCGTGAGCATGATGAGGCATTGCTAGATGTTGAGGATCAGGAGGAGCCTGAGATGGAGGAGGACCCCTCAGAGGAGTCAGAGACAAAGGTTATTGCTATTACAGATGAGGAGGACCCGGATGAGGTCCCAGTAGCTGAGGAGCGTGTTGGATCTATGGTAGTGTATGCTGGTATCCCTTTACCCACACTTCCGGTGGTCAGAGCCCCTACCCCTCCACCACTATCTTGGATTCCTGATGATGACAGCTCAGAGACCCATACTTCCGAGCCTAGACAGACCGAGGAGGCACCCTCAGCGGCTCCGGATTCACCACCTCTTGACCCTGCCCACAGGCAGTCTTCATTAGCTCATGGATATGTTCAGGATGTATTGAGGACCCGAGTGGCTGTTGCCAAGGGCCGACTAGATGAGGCCAGGAGGGAGTTGGATGCAGAGAGGGCGGGTAGGCGTACCCGAGCTTATGAGACTAGGGCTTCTATACCCCGATCCTTGAGGAGGGAGCTTACGGGGATAGAGCTCACGTCCCGAGCGAGACTCAGATCTCTCCAGGGGGACAGGCATGGTAGGATCTCCAGGCGGCAGGCCGACTATATCTTCTGTCGTGCGATGGAAAGGGTTTGGGAGCTGACCCGCTCCGGTGTGTGATTCAGGATTGATGATGGAATAGTCTAGTTATCTAGTTAGCCGAGGCCTTAGTAAGAGCCAATTTTCCGGGATAGTTGACTTGTATATAGCATCCCTTTTTCTGACTAGACAGATAGACTCTTGTGTATCACTTTTGGGACAGATGACTGTAGCACTGTTGTACTTTTGACCAGATCAAACTATGTATTCTCGCATTATGTATATATTTGTTTCCTTTCAGTTCAGTTCCATAGTGACGGGATCACCGTTTTATCATTATTATTACTGCCCTTCGTATTAGAACTTTCTTAAAATAATAGAATTGCGATATACGTTCTCCCCATTATAAGAGCTGTGCAAGGCACAATGTTGTATATGATTGTGACCTAACGTTGAATTTTCCCAATAATTGTTTTTATTGTTATCAGAATCATGCCGCCAAGAAAGATTGGAACTAGGGCGAACCCTGGATCTGAGGACCAGGGAAGCCATAATCAGGACAATAGAAACCAAGAACACAGTGAAGAGGAAGATGAGGATTATGTGGAACAGGATGACTCCCTGTATGAAAAGGAAGAGGAAACATATGATGTTGAGGGATTTGAGATAGAGGCTGAAGAAGGAGAAACCGAGGTTGAGCAACCAGTACCAAACCCGGGCCTGGATCCCATGAGCCAGTTCATGCAACTCCTAAGGCAGAATTTGGAACGTCAACCCAACCCACCCCCTCAAGAAAGTAACAATGTTGTGGCAAACTCTTTCAGGGCTTTTAAGTCCCTTAAGCCCCCTGAGTTCCACGGATCAGCCGACCCAGTTGAGGCAAGGGCATGGTTAAAGGAAATGGAGAAATCCTTTGAGATTTTGAGTATCGATGAGGCACAGAAAACTGTATTTGCTACCTACCTTCTAAAAGGAGAGGCTAACTACTGGTGGGAGGCCAAGAAAAACATGGAGACAGATGCTATCATAACCTGGGAGAGGTTCAGTCAGTTATTTCTGGGAAAGTATTTTCCGAGGTTTATGGAAAACCAGATGGAGCTTAAGTTCTTGGAGCTAAAGCAGAATAATTTATCTGTAGCAGAGTACGAAGCGAAATTTACTGAGTTATCAAGGTTTGAGCCGGAGTTTGTGAGCACCGAGGAAAAGAAAGCTAGGAGGTTTCAGCAGGGACTGAAACCGTGGATTCAGAATAGGGTGGCAATCCTTGAGCTTACGGATTTTACAAATAAATGTAATCAGAAAATCATACAGAGTTAAATAATTGAGGAAATATTGATTTCTAAATTTTATAAAATCCCAAAAATAATTATTGTAATTATGAAACCATAAAAACAATTTTAGAGACATTCCAAATATTTATGCAAATAAATTTGTACTAAATTCACTTTTAAAAGTGAAAACGATTCAATACAACTCAATAGTTAATTACACAAACAACCCGATACACCTTAATTCACACAGAGATCATAATAAAACAACACATAGCGATCGAAACCAATACACATATTTTATTTAACTATTTTTTTAATAATTCCACTTTTAAACAATATAAAAGTATGCGAGTTGTTATACAAGAAAATGACTGGGCTATAGATGGATTAGAAGAGGATGAAGAAACAAGCTATGTTAATCTAGCACTAATGGCCAAATCAGATGAAACAGAGGTCAGTTCATCAAATAATCAGGTAATCACCATTTATCTAGCATATTTATCTAAGGATGAGTATAATGATGCCATAAATGACATGTGTACTGAATTATATCATCTGCGTGTTACACTCAAGTCTCTCACTAAAGAAAACACTAAACTTAGAGAGAACAATTTGTTTTTAAGTGAAAAAACTATTAGGCCCAAATGTTCATACAGATGGGGGGTGAATGTATGTTCTTCGTTTTCTAAAATTAATTGTAGCGGAAAATAAACCTCGAAATGAAATAAATAAACACAAAGAGATTCACGGAATAATTCTTATTATTAAGAAATTAAACCGAAAAGGTTTGCTTACAACTCCGAATATAAATAATTCGAATCAACAAATATAGAGAGAACCAAAATAATAGCTATGAATCTAGGATTCCATCTATCACTCTAAAAATTTAAAGCTTATATCAAAAGTATTAAATACAATTAAAAGAGCTTTAAATAACGAGTGTTACATGTTTGTAAGGCTTTAATAGGTGTGAAAAGAATTGGACATGACCTCCCCTTGTCAAATCAAGGTTTTTAAAGTGAGCTGAGATAAATCTTCAAGAGTCACGCACTATAAAAATGGAGGAGATTTTTTGGATCCAATTTTCTGATTTGATTATATAGATTGGTAGGGTGGAGAGAGAAGAGGGACACGTGGCTGAATTTAGTTCATATATTTTGAATTCACAATTTTGCAAATATTAACCCGCGATCCACAATTTATCCTGCGTTGTATATTTAATTATCCTGCGATATGGAATCAAACACAACCTGCGCTGTATATTTTTCACAACCTGCGTGTATCTGTCTAGCAACCTGCGCCTTCAATTTTCGAACCTCAACAGCCAACCTGCGACTCAAAAAAAACTTCTAGCTTTGTTTTTCTTTTGCATGTGCATAAGCTGTGACACAGGTTGTTGCTTTATTTTGTTGCTTTGTAATATGTTGTCTAAAAATTAAAGGAAATGTACTTCCTTTAATGTCTGAAACATGCAGGCGGTAGGAGCCCTTCTCGGGGAAACAAGCAGGCTGCTTTTTGTTTTTTTTACGAATAATAAGATTTTATTGAACATAAATTATAAGAATACAGTCGGGACAAACCCCCAAACTAACAATTACAACCTCATTGTGAAACAAAAACCGAGCTAAATAAATAGTAGTTTTGTTTTCAGATTGCTTAACAGATAAAATATAAATATTTTTGATAATAAAAATGATTACAAAAGTTTCTCGAGCAATTCAGTCGACACTACTATCATTAAAAATATTAGAATCATACTTGAGTTGTTTTTTTAAGAATAAACAACACATGCGCTACCAACATGCAGCACATGCAAGGCAGTTCATTGAACCAAGCGGAAACGCGCCAGGAAGAGAGTTAGCATCACGCGCGGCACATGCAGAGTCGCTCTAGGAGATTGCGTCACACGCGCGCGTGGGGGTTGCCGAACAGGAAAGCTGAAACAAAGCCAACTTAAATTCTTGTACCATAAACTGTATTAATTTTATTTCTTTTTCTTTGAATGTAGGCTCCCCGAGTCTGAGACAATCAATCAGCCTCCAGCAGTTCTTTCTACAAACTTTTGATTTAACATTTTGGTTTGTAGAATTTGTACCCTCCTGTTGTTTGATTTCTGAGTACAACTGCTGACTGGAAAAACTAATAATTCAAAAAAAATACAAGTTTGATTTTAAATTAAATAAATAAATAAAATTTTGATTTTATTTATTTATTTTATTTATCCAAAATTAAATGTTGATAATAAATTAAATAAATAAATGATATGAGTTTCATTTATTCATTTAATAAAAATCAATTTTTAATTTAATTTATTTTAAAATCAATTGTGATATAAAATTAAATAAATGAATGAATAAATTTCCATTTATTCATTTAATAAGAAATCAGTCCTTGATTAAAAATAAATCTAATAAGTCCTAGAGCTGTACTCCTCTGTATCTGCAGACCTTCTAATCTCCGTGAATTTGTACCTCATAATATTTCCAGACTCCTCGAGTACAAAAACCACTTAACAGTATTTCTAAAATTAATACTCTATTTTCTTTCACGGATCACTAACGTCTCATGCACGGGTCTGGTTCACAGACGACTAGTTCCGCTCTCAGACCTTCGTATTATACCCGTACAAACCACTGTTAAGTCTTCTACCAAATATAACCAACTACACTAGAAATTCTTGAGGTCTTCACACTGATTCTGATAACTGGTTTGAATGACTGCAACCTTATTCCTCCGATGCCTGAACATATTAATGAACTTCATACAGATCATTGTTGACGCCTTCTTCACTGCAGCTAACAAAACCTTTTGTGCATATACCCAATAAATAATCTGTACTGATCCTAGTGGGACATAAATTATTTCAAAGTCCTTGTTCTATGTTGAGTTATTCAAACCAGTATTGTTGAGATAACCATACAGCTTCAATCTTGCTCAACAATCTCCCCTTATTTGACTGTTACACTTGACGGTGAAATAATAATGGAGAAGTAATAGTTTGGAGGATAACTCAACTAACCTTTTCCAAAAATCTTCAATCATCTTTCAACTTTCAATCCTGGACTTGGAAATAATACTATCTTATATCTATCACATCTTCTATAAGCATTCAGCTTCAGCAGAAAACAGATTTTTCTCTCCCTTATGTAAAGTTGCACATAGATACGTCTTCCAAATATTTTCTTCAATAATCTTCAGATCTTCCCATAAAGCACATATAAAACATTTTGGAATCCAGAACCAAGACCCAATAATCTCTTCCCCTAAGATGAAGAATCCCTTCATTAGTACAATAAAGTAAGAAACTCCTCTTCTTAGTTACAAAAAGACTATCAGTCCATAATCTCTTTATAATCTCTCCCCCTTAGTTGAGTAATCCTTCAAAATGTATTCAGAATAAAACCTTAGGATCAACCAACCAAGTAAAGAGATTATTTGGTAACCATTCCTCATAGTGCAAGTGTGTGATTTCTGTTTAGTGATCTCACATTTGTGTTTCACTCCACTCTACACTCAAATTTTTGCCACAGTCTCACAGTGTGTCACTCACTCAAATCTCCAAACATCCAAGTGTTCCTGTGAGAAAATCTTTTTCATAGAAAAGTTGTCTTCACCTTCAAGGATATGGAAACTCTCAGTCAAGAGATTCAGAAATGTTCCTTCTGAGAGGGGAAATTAGGATTCTTTTAAGTAGCAGAATTCCTGACATCCCTCAACTTCCATGAAGAAGTTTATTTGCTTACCACAATATGGATTCATGAAGGATGTCTCAGATGATCATGTTTTCTGATTCTTTTGATAATGCTACTCAATCAAATCTCATTAGCTCAAAACAGTTCAAGTTAGTCCAATACAGTTCAACACTATAGAGGAAAGAGAGTGAACACTGTTCTAAACTTATAAGACTTGCATACGGTAATCAGAGTATAATGAATATATCAAGATTTAATATCCAAAACAGAGTATAAGCATAGCAAGATCATAAGATTTGCACATAGGATCAACATATAAGTCATACAATCAATCATATCACAATTATTACTAGTTATGCTGCATATTTATTCTAGCACAAGACATACAGAGTTATTATAGCATGAACAGAGAGTCAGAATGACCAAGGAATCTGTTGTCAGAGTTACCTAGGGTCTGAAACTCAAAAATCATACAAAATTACTCAGAAAACATGATACAATCACACATAATATAATCAGAGTAATCAATCTAGTTGCACATAATATTAGGCAGGATCTAAGCCTATAAATCAGAGTTATGACAGAATCACAAAGAGATTACAGAATCTTAAATCAGAGTACAACATTATTGAGATGTGTGTGTGTGCTAAGATAAATATCAATATCAAGAGTGTTTGCATCAGAGAAAGCAATAGCATGTACACATTCAAACAACTCATATATTGTATCAAACAGTCTAACTTACTTACCACTAGCATATGACATGTAAAGCATGGTAATCAGTTAGCTTCAAAACAAGTTTACAAACATGGATATATATAATGAATAGATATTGTTATGGATCAAAAACTAAGGTATACTAATTGTTGTGTTTATTACTAGGGAACGTGAGCTTCGAGGCCTGATTTGACTGTTCTTGTGTTTCGTGACTGGATCTGCCTTACAAGATGCCTACGTACCTTGTTGTATGCCAAGGATCAAGTCAAAAAATCTAGTTCTGATTTATGGGGTGAGGCCCCTTATATAGATATTAGGAGTCCTTGAATTGGACTTGGGTTATGAGACTTGGTGGTCAAGTCTCAGAATTAAAATGGACTTTGGAGTCCTAAGAGGTAGGAAGCTGATTCCTTATCCCACCAGGTTACTTGAAGACCAATCTACAAGGATTTATTTCTCCACTAGGACTCATCTTATCAGCTGACTTATCCCTTATTAATTAACTATGAAATTAATTAATATTCAGGGTTTTGGGCCTTCTCAAATGGGCCTAGTTGTTGGCCCAATTCTGATATGATTAATGCAACATTAATTATATACCCAGGCCTTATTTTCTTCCTTATCATTTGCCCCCCAACTTTTGGGAAACAGTGACTAGGTTTCGTAGAAGTTAAGTTCATTCGTTCCCTTACAGGGTATCGTTTTTGTATAAAGTGTGGAGCGACCTACACATTTACAACGATTTGCTTTAATCCCTATTATTTAGTAATTATCTTAATTTCCAGGAATTTTCCCTGAACTTCTGGGATTTTTCTTTTATTTTCAGGAATTTTCCCTTAATTCTAGGATTTTTCCTTAATTTTAAGGAATTCTTCCCTTAATTCTGGGATTTTTCCTTAATTTTCTGGAATTTTCCCTTAATTCAGGGATTTATCCTTAATTTTCAGGAATTCTTCCCTTAATTCTGGAATTTTTCCTTAATTTTCAGGAATTTATTCTTTAATTCTGAAAATATTAATATTTTTCAAAAAATATTTAAGGAATTTCCTTTAATTTCCGGATTTATTCCTCATTTTTTGAAAATATGTATATTTTCCAGAAAATATTTAAGGAATTTCCTTTAATTTTCGGATTTATTCCTCATTTTCTGAAAATATGTATATTTTCCAGAAAATATTTAAGGAATTTCCTTTAATTTCTACAATTTTTCAGGATTTTTCTTCTTTTCTTCTTTTTCTTTCTTTTTCTTTTCTCTTTTTTTTATAAACCTGGTTCGACCAGGAATCCTGTTCGACCAAGATCCTGGTTTAATTATCCCCCATATAGCCCAGGTCGAAGCCATTTCGGGTAGGAGGTATTCGAGTAGAATCTTGGTCGAATTTCGGCCAGGATTTTTATCCATATTTTTTTTTCGATCAGGAATCCTAACCATTTCGGTCAGGATCGATTTTTTTTGATCGAATTAACTTCCTTTGTTAGCCCTGGTCGAAGCTGTTTCGGGCAGGATCCATTCGATCGGGATCTTGGCTTACTTCCTGGTCGATAAATTCACTTAGGGTTAAGATTTTTCGATCAGAATCCTGACCCTTTCGGTCAGGAATTAAGATTTTGACCGAATTAACCCTTTTTCTAGCCTTGGTAGAAGGCTTTTTCGACCTCACGCATTCGATCAGAAAATCAATGGGAGTTATGATCGAATTGGGTCAGGATAATTATAATAATTTTTGGCTCATCCACTTTCTGGGCTCTTATCTTAATTTTGGGCTTCCTTGGGCCCATTTTTTCAACTGGGCTTTGGCTCATGGGCCTGATTTAACCCCATTTAAACATATTGGGCCTTATCCCTGGGCCTTTTTACCTGGACTTTTGTATTTAGGCACTTTTGTTGATTTTCTTTAGAAAATCTTAGGTATGGGCCTTGACACTGGGCTTCTTGAGCCCTAAACACTTGAATTTTCTAGATTTTTCTATAGTTGGGCCTTATCCCTAAGCCCAAATTCCAGATTTTTCTAGAGTTTCTAGGGTTTTTTCTGGATTCTTCCAAAATTTTCAAAAATATTCATTTAATTTAAGTTTTATTTCTGAATTCTTCCAGAAGGTTCTTTTCTTGGGCCCAAATGGGATTTTTAGGCCCAAATTGCCTCCCTTGTGGCTATATAAGAGTGAGGTGGGGGGGGGGTGTGATTTCATTCACACTTCTCATTTCACACTTTTCATTTCCTCTCAAACACTCTCTACTCTCCTCTCAACACTCCTCCTCTTCTAGTGATTTTCCGGCCACCGGCCTTTTTTTCTAGCTTCCAAGCCTTCCTCATCCTCCATTAATGGCAGACAAAGGTGCTGAGAGAGCGGCCAAGATTACCTCTGCTTCAAAACGAGGTAAGGATATTGAAATCCGCTTTTCTTACATGTCTTTGCTAGATATGATTAATACTAGGGGGGATGAATATCCCTCAACTACACATCTTGACTCTTTCGATCATTGCAACACATGGCACAATATAGATTTTGATAAGTTAAACACACGTTATAATGTTCGTCCCCCTTTTAGGCTAGTTCCATTTGCCGTTGGCGATCGTACTTGCCACTGGAAACCTGATACTCTTTTTATTTACACAGATGCCCTTGATGTTGGGCTTAGGTTTCCTTTTCATCCTTTCATTCCTCACTTCTTAGCAGATTTGCAAATTAACCCCTGTCAGCTTCCTCCAAACGCCTGGAGGAACATTTTATGTTTCATGGTTTGTTGTCTTAGGGGAGGTTTTCCCTTATTAGTAGCTATTTTTAGGAAGATTTTCCAATGTTATAACAGTTCTTCGAGTATTTGTGGTTGGGTCTACATTAAACAAAGGCCCAAGTGCAAACATATTTTTAACAGTACCTCCATTCCCGACAATAACCAACATTTGAGGAATAGTTTTGTCGGGTTAAGGTGGGAGAATGGTGACTGGGGCACCCTCTTCAGATCTTCCTTCGGGAAGGTTAGTGATGGTAGCCTCAAATCCATTCACCTAACCCCCGAGAAAACTATCATTTATAATGAGCTTATTCGGGATGATGGTGCCACCACTAGCTGGACCCTTTTAGAGGAGTTTTCTCTTATTCACATGGGGCTATCCTCCATTTTTCAAAAGGGTATTTTTCTTCCCTTCTCATTTTTATTTTCTTCCGTGCATTATTGACACAACTTATTTTGTTTTACTCTTGTTTTGCAGGTGCTAAGGAAATCAACGAGGATAATGTGCCCCTCGTTGAGGAGACTGCGAGGATGAAAAAAGATCACCTTGCGGGATTGGATACTCGAGGGAAGGCTACGGAGCCTAGTTTCCTACGGAAGCACAAGGAGCCCATGGTGGAGGTTCCAGATGAGGGAGCTGAAGCCCACAGTGCCCCTATCACTGCTGCTGCTCCTGTCTCTGCCGCTATGAGCGCCTCTCAGCATCTTTGGAGATTTCGCCGAGGGGATACCATGGTTGGATCCACAAAGCACGCCTGGGATTGGTCTTACCACGGTGTAACCCTCAAGACTTTACTGATGTGGTAGCTACCCCCGACCTGGAGAGGATAAAGCTCATGGGAGCTCAGTCCCTGGCCTCGGTATGACCCTTCCTTGAAATTTTTCTTTCTTTTTACTTGTAGCATTTTCTTGCCTTATTATATCTTCATTTCTTATTTCATTTCAGTCTAACGCCTACTTCAAAGGCGCTATGAGGCAAGCTGAATGATGGAAGAGGGCTTCTGAAAAAGCTGATAATACCCTCAGGAAGCAGCAGAAGAAGTACGCTGGAGAGAAAGTTGAAGCATAAGGAGCAGGAGCTCAGAGAGTCCAACACTGAGCTGGTTGTGCTAAGGGCCGAGAAGAATAAGGCGATTGAAAACTACTTGGACTCGGAGGAGTTTACCCAGTCTATGAGGGTGAGGGATGATTCAGTGTTCCCCGGGTTTTTTAGGACTGGCTGGGACACGACCCTTGGGACCGTGAACGAGGCTTGCCCTGATATTAACCTTGCAGACTACGTCTGTCCTGACGACGAGGCTTTGCTACAGAGGTTCCGCACCCAAGTGGTTGTTTCAGATCGTATCCCTCAGGACCCGCTTCTTCCTCCCCTGAGTCCTCTTCTAGGCCTGCCGCAGATGATAGCTCTTCCTCTTCCGGGACTACTGAGACTTCCAGCGAGAGCGGGGAAGATGATGATATGGATGCTGAGGGCACCTCCGCTCCCTAGAGCTTTTCTAGCCCTGCGTGGCGTATTTATTTTATCTTGTCTTTGAGACTTAGCTTATCAGACTTTGTATTATTTATTTGAACCCGTTTTATTTATCAAACTTTATGCTTTCATCTCATGCACTTAGTTTACTTGTCTTGCCACTGGAATTCAAACATATTTCGAAAACTTTTTGAATTTCACAAATTGTTGGGATTCATCCCTTGCACAAGCCTTAATAAACCTCAAAATAAAATTAAAATATGTAAATCCTAAGAAAGCAAAGCTTCAAGGTGCTTTTCAACCTACTTGCCATCTTGACAAGTGAGAATCATGCTCAACCGCTTCACACATAGTAAATCTTCAGGTTTTTTGCATGCCAAGTTCTTTGGACTTCAAAACCATCCATAGTCTCAAGCTTGTAGGTTCCTCTACCCTGAACACTTTTGACCTTGTATGGCCCTTCCCAATTTGGGGCAAGTTTCCCTTTCTTCCCTACACCAGAAGCTTCCACCTTACTCAAGACTAAGTCACCCTGTTTGAAGAACCTTTCCTTAACCCTTAGGTTGTAGTAGAATGAAGCCTTTTTTTGATATTCCAATATCTTCGCATGTGCTTCATCTCATACTTCATCGATTAGATCCAGGGCTAACCTTTACCCTTCCTCATTTTCCTCAGAATTGAAAGCTTGAATCCTGGGAGAGGAATGTGATATTTCTACAGGAACAACCGCTTCTGCCCCATATGTTAACATGGAGGGAGTTGCTCCAGTCGTGACTCTACAGGTAATCCTATAGTCCCATAGTATTGGGAGTATTTCATCCACCCAGTTATTCCTCGACTTCTCGATCCTCTTCTTTAGTCCATCAAGGATTATTCGATTCGCCACTTCCGCTTGCCCATTGGCTTACGGGTGAGCCACAGAGGTGAATCGTAATTCAATTTCATTCTCCCCACAATACTTCTAGAATTCCTCATTGTTGAACTGTGTTCCATTGTCAGTGACTAGGATGCGGGGAATTCCATACCTGCACATGATATTTTCCCACAGGAATTGTGCAACCTACTTGGTTGTGATTTTGGCCAAAGGCTTGGCTTCAATCCACTTAGTAAAATAATCAATGGCTACAATCAGGAACTTCCTTTGTGCCGTGGCCATGGGGAAAGACCCAAGTATATCTATTCCCCACATAGCAAAAGGGATGGGAGAATTGATTGAAGTCAACATCTCGGGGGGTTGTCGAACAACAGGTGCATGTTTCTGACAACGATCACACTTTTTCACATACTCCTTGTCATCGACCATCATTTCCTGCCAATAGAAGCCTAAACGGGTTATCTTATGAGCCAGCGCTCTGCCCCCCAAGTGTTGCCCACGAGTACCTTCATGTACTTCCTCAAGAGCCAAACGTGCCTCATCGGGCCTGAGACATCTTAAGTAAGAAACCACATAAGATCTTTTATATAAAATTCCATCTATCATGGAGTATCTCAGTGCTCGAACAGCCAATCTTCGGGCTTCACTAACATCATTTGGCAACCAACCGGTTTGAATATGGGCTACAAACTTAACATCAATGCTCCGTGTCTTCAGAACGCGGAAGTATACATATCCTGAACTTTCCTCTATCTCAGATGAAGCAAATTTTAATAATGCATCTGCTTTAGCATTTTCCTCCCTTCGAATGTGCTCAACATGGCATTCATCGAATTGGGTCATCACAGCTCTTACTAGGCGGACGTACTTAGCCATCGTATCATCCCTTTCCTCAAACTCTCCCTTCACCTGGGATATGACCAACTTCGAGTCTCCACAGACCTTCAAGTTCTTGACTCTTAATGTCCCTGCTAGGCCGAGGCCAGCTATCAGAGCTTCATATTCTGCCTCATTGTTTGTGGTTGGAAAGTCTACCTTCATAGCATATTCAATTAAGAACCCATCGGGGCTTTGAAAAATCAAACCTGCTCCACTTCAATTTGTTTTTGATGCTCCATCAAAATAAAGGACCCAATATTCCTTTTCCTTAACTTCCTTCTCTTTGTCCCCTTTATCACCTTCTGTGTTTGGAGGTATAGTATCTTCCTGCCCCTCGACTTCTTGGTTGGGTATGGTACATTCCACCATGAAGTTAGCCAATGCATGGGCTTTTATTGCCGTTCGTGGCTTATACTTGATGTCAAATTCTCCCAGTTCTATTGCCCACTTGATCAATCTCCCACTAGCCTTGGGACTATGAATGATATTTCTCAGGGGCTGATTTGTTAGCACCTCAATTTGATGAGCCTAAAAGTAAGAACATAACTTTCTTGAAGCCATTACCAAGGCTAAAGCAAATTTCTCAATAGTTGAATAATTCAACTCAGCTCCATGCATAATTTTGCTGACATAGTATACAAGTTTCTGGATTTTCAGTTCCTCCTTAACCAATATAGCGCTCAAGGAACTCTCTGAAACGGCCAAGTACAAGTATAAAACTTCATTCAAAGCTGGATTGACCAACAACGGGGCATGAGCCATATATTTTTTTAATTCCTCCAATGCATTCTGGCTTTCCACACTCCATACAAAATCCTTAACCTTTTTTAAAGACTTGAAGAATAACAAGCACTTTTCTCCAGACTTTGATGTGAATCGTCCCAATGCAGCAACCCTTTCAGTGAGCTTTTGAACATCTTTAATAGTTTTTGGGGGCTCCATGTCCAGGATTGCCTTTATTTTATAGGGATTGGCCTCAATTCCTCTCTTGGAGACCATCAATCCCAAAAACCTTCCATATCCTACTCCGAAAGCACACTTTGTAGGATTTAACATCATCTTGTGGTACATCAGGACCTCGAAAGCTTCCCTCAAATGGGTTATATGGTCAGTCTTCACTAGACTCTTGACTAACATGTCATCAACATAAACTTCCATGGACTTGCCAATAAGATCCTTAAGAATTTTATTTACCAACCTTTGATAAGTGGCTCCCGCATTCTTGAGACCAAATACCATAACAAGATAACAATAAACACCAAAGTCAGTGATGAATGATACCTTTGAGATGTCGCCCTTGTGCATCTTGATCTGATTGTATCCACTAAATCCATCCATGAAGCTCAGCATCTTATGTCCAGCAGTGGCATCTATCAAAGTATCTATCCTTGGCAACGGGAAACAGTCCTTAGGGCATACGTCATTCAGATCAGTGAAGTCCACACACATCCTCCATTTTCCATTGGCCTTCTTCACCATTACAGGGTTTGCTAACCATTCTGGAAATTATATCTCCTCAATGAAACCAGCCTCTAAGAGCTTCTCTACTTCCTATTTTATAGCTTCTTGCCTCTCTGGAGCAAAACTTCTTTTCTTTTGCTTCACTCTCTTCCGATTTGGATCCATATTCAGCTTGTGAGTAATCAGTTCCGGGTCTATACCTGGCATATCATGTGCTGACCATGCAAACACATCACTATTTTCTTGTAAAAACTTCACCAACTTCCCTCTAAGGGGCTCCTTTAGTGTGGCTCCAACGAAAGTCACCTTCTCAGGATCCTCGGGAGCTAAAGGAACCGAAACCAAGTCTTCTGCTGGATTCCCTCTTTTCTCATCATTCTCTCGAATATCCAGATCTTCAATAGGCGGAACCTTCCCCCAACTCCATCTGCCCTTAGTGAGGCCATATAACAACTTCTAGCCATTTTTTGATATCCTTTTTCTTCTCCAATCCCATTCCGGGTGGGAAACTTTATTACTGAACGGTAGGAAGAAGGGACTTCCTTGAAGGAATGACATCGATTTCCATCAGCCTTTGAATCTTAGCCTCATGGGCCTTGATTCTCTCCTGCACTTCTTGGGGATTCACCCCTCGGGTGCTCCTAGGACGTTGGTTACCATCAGCCATTGGCTCTTTGCCAGCATGTCTCCTTCTTGGGGCCACTTCATCATCTGAAGATTCAGAGTCTCTCTCAGTGTAAGGACCAGAAAATTTCTGATCCTCCGGGATAGGAGCAAAACCTTGTATATAAGGGGGTGTTCGCCCCCATGCTTGACTTCGTCCAGCATGTCCACTTCCTCCAACCTCGGGGTAAAGGGGCATCCCGTAAGGTGGGTTAGTGATCACAATAGTTGAATACTCATACCCAACAGGTCGAGAATCCATTAGTATATGCAGCTGTTGAAGTTGGGGATTCGTCCCTTGAGGAGCCGAGGGAATCATCCCTTGAGGTTGAGGTTCAATTTCCCCTACCTGGGCTCCTCCTTTGGGGGCGGCATAGGTTGAATGCGGAGGCACCTCCACGGTTGACGAAATTATTTGGGTTGTCCCTGCAGGTGTTCCTCCTTCAAGGGCACTGCTTCCTCTCCGTGTTCTTGCCATGGTTGTTGTGCTTTCCCACAGACGGCGCCAAATGTTATGGATCAAAAACTAAGGTATACTAATTGTTGTATTTATTACTAGGGAACGTGAGCTTCGAGGCTCGATTTGACTGCTCTTGTGTTTCGTGACTCGATTTACCTTACAAGATGCCTACGTACCTTGCTATATGCCAAGGATCAAGTCAAAAAATGTAGTTCTGATTTGTGGGGTGAGGCCCCTTACATAAATATTGGGAGTTCTTGAATTGAACTTGGGTTAGGAGACTTGGTGGTCAAGTCTCAGAATTAGAATAGACTTTGGAGTCCTAAGAGGTAGGAAGCTGATTCCTTATCCCACCAGGTTCCTTGGAGACCAATCTACAAGGATTTATTTCTCCACTAGGACTCATCTTATCAGCTAACTTATCCCTTATTAATTAACTACGAAATTAATTAATATTCAGGGTTTTGGGCCTTCTCAAATGGGCCTAGCTGTTGGCCCAATTCTGATATGATTAATGGAACATTAATTATATATCCAAGCCTTATTTTCCTCCCTATCAGATATGTAAACTTATTTTCCCCTCAAAGCATCATCGTAGGGGTGTAAAGTTTACCCGCACCAAATTACATTTGTTGATTTCCAATTAATTGGACAAATTCAACATGCCAAGTTCACTAACCAACTTATTGAAGGTAACTTCATCAAGTGATTTTGTGAAAATGTCTGCAATTTGGTCCATTGTGGGAACATAATGAAGTTTTACAATCCCATTTGTTATATGCTCTCGAATGAAATGATACCTTATATCAATATGTTTGGTCCTTGAATGCTGAACATGATTGTTTGAGATTGCTATGGCACTTGTGTTGTCACAGTAGATAGGAATATTCTTCAAATCAAGTCCATAGTCTTGGAGTTGGTTTCTCATCCAAAGAAGTTGAGAAAAATAGCTACCAGCAACAATGTATTCAGCTTCAGCAGTAGATGTAGAAACTGAATACTGCTTCTTACTAAACCAAAAAACCAATCGTCTCCCAAGAAATTGACAGCTTTCTGAAGTACTCTTCCGATCAATCTTACAACCAGCGTAATCAGAATCTGTGTAGCCGATAAGATCAAAGCCCGTATCTTTAGGATACCAGATACCTAGATTAGGTGTACCCTTCAGATATCTGAAAATTCTTTTGACGGCTATCATATGAGATTCCTTTGGATCAGCTTGGAATCGTGCACACAAGCATGTAGCAGACATAATATCTGGACGACTTACAGTAAGGTAGAGTAATGATCCAATCATGCCTCGATAATAAGTGATGTCCACCATCTTACCAGACTTGTCTTGATCAAGTTTTGTGGTAGTTGCCATCAGAGTCTTTGCAGGTGTTGAATCTTCCAACTGATATTTCTTCAGAAGATCTCTGATGTACTTCATTTGACAAATGAAGATACCATCTGATTTCTGACTCACTTATAGTCCAAGGAAGTAGCTCAACTCACCCATCACACTCATCTCATACCTACTCTGCATAAGCTTAGCAAACCTTGCACAAAGTGCATCATTCATAGATCCAAATATAATGTCGTCAACGTAAACTTGCACAAATATGGTATCATCTTTATGATTCTTATGAAACAGAGTCTTATCTATGACACCTCTAGTGAAACCATTTTCAAGAAGAAATTCTGATAGAGTGTCATACCATGTTCTCGGCGCTTGCTTTAGACCATAAAGAGCCTTGAAGAGAAAATAGACAAAGTCTTCAAACTCAGGATCTATGAAACCAGGGGGTTGCTCCACGTAGACCTCTTCTTCAAGCTCACCACTCAGCATTTCCAGAATTGTTTTGAGTCTGACTACCAGATCCTTGTTCTTCTCCTTGTTCTGCTCCCCCTGAGTTGTTTCCAGCTTGATCTACAAAATCTGAAGCTTGAGGACTAGTCCCTGAGATAGTGTGACTTGTCTCTTGACCATTACCTTCGGAATCTGTAATAGAATTATAATCATCAGGATCATTGCCATTATCATTGTTGTCTGGAACAACTTCAGGTTCATCTTCTCCATTAGAAAGATCTTCAACAACAAGATTATCACTATCATCTCCCTTCTGAATACTTGGGAGCTTGGCGTCATCAAATGTTACATTAAGGCTTTCCACAACCTTTTGATCACTAATCACATATACCCTGTAAGCCTTTGACTCCAGAGAATAACTCAGAAAGATACCTTCTTCAGCTTTAGCATCAAACTTTCCAAGATGCTCATCATCCTTAAGCACAAAGCACTTTCCTCTAAAAAAATGAAAATATTTCACTCTTGGTTTCTTATTGGCCATTAACTCATAAGGGGTCTTCTCATATACCTTGTTGATCAGGGTTCTGTTTGAAAGGAATATGTCCTAAGTCCAATCATGTATGAGGATTTAGGAATAACTTTTATGTAATATGTTTTGATTTCTTTGATATTAATAAAAGACTTGTTTTATTTTTATTACGGGCTCTATCTATTTAAGTGTTTAAATAAGATATACCATAGTTTAGAGTAAAGCTTTTTATGGATTATGATGAGATCATAATAGTGAGACCTAAAAGATGATAACTCTAAACTTAAACAGTTCCTGGTCATAGGATTACTAACTGGTAATTAATAATCTCCAAAGATCGGTACATACTATGCTTGCTTCATTATGAAGGATGTCTGTTCTCATAGATATTTGTGTGGTGACACTATAGCTAGTATGTAGGTGCTTATTATAGAATAAGTTCACTGAACATGACTCGCACAGCTGAACAACTGATGGTTCACTCACGTGTCAGCAGTTGTTCACATAGTGATAGTTGTACAAGTATCCTTAGACTTGAGGTCATCATAGTCATCTTGTGTACACTGAACTATGCTTTGGTTTAGTTCTTAGTCTCCAGGGACAATTATTAGGGCTCTACTGGGTATAGGAATTTGTACACGAAGATAGTGTATGATCAATAAAGGATCTATCCCTTCCAGTGAAGGAAGAGAATGTTCAAGGCTGATCCACTTATGCTAGTTCAGGAATCTCTGGCCAGAGTGAATGAAATTAGAAAGGAGTTTCTAATTTACATAGAACTGAGCATAGTAAATGGGAAAGTAAATGATTAAATTAGATAGGCTTGACACAAGATCCATGCCTTGTATTTAATCAGGACATTGGAGGGTAGAAGGAGTTAATTGTACGGTAACTATTCACTGAATAGGTTCTTGGTATTTTAAGTGGTGAATTCGTATTATCCGGATAGTCGCGATATGCTGAGAAGTATCCCTCACGATGTAGAATAAATATGATTAATTAATTAATCCTATTTAATAAATTAGAGAATTTATATAAATAATGATAAAATAGTTTTATTATTATTTATTTCTACTACCGGCTTAATATTGAACCTATAGGGTCACACCATAAAAGAGAATGATTTAATGGTGGAGGAATTAATTAATAATGGCTAATAATTATTTATTTATGAAATAAATAATTAATTGACAAATTTAATAATTGATTAAATGAGATTTAATTGATTTTAAATTAATTAAGAAAAGTTCTTAATATTATTAATTAAGAATTTAATTTTTGGAAATTAAATCAAGAGAGAGAATTATTTCTAAAGTGTTTAGAAAAAGGATTAATAATTAAAAGGTGTTTTAATTATTAATGTGAATAATAAAGGGTTAATAATAATAATTTTTTATGGGAAAATTTCAGCTGAAAATTTTTCCTATAAATATACTATTATAAACCCTATTTACATTTGAACCCAAATTTTTTAGAAAAACCTAATTCTCTCCACCTCCTCCTCCTTAGCATCGTTTTCTTGGTGGATACCGGTGGAGTGCTTCACGTTTGAGGAGCAGCTGCTAAGGATCTCCGATCGTTGCTTTTGGATCGCTATTAAAGGTTAGTAATCGATTCATATGTTTTAATCACGATTTATATGCTTTTATTTGGATTTTATATGTGTAAAAGTGTTTTTCCATGCTTCCACTGCGATTAAAATCCAACAATGGTATCAGAGCATTGGTTGTATGCATATAGATCTGTGGTAAAAATTTCAGAATTTTATGTGCTTGTATTAATTAATTATGATATTTACAAGTTATATTATGGATTAATTATGATTTTTACAAGTTATATTATGAATACAATCATGAGATTCTTGTGTTTATGAAACACGTAATTGAATATGAATTTTCGATATGAGAGAAAGGATGATTCTGTCAACAACAGATTTCTATCTGTAAGAAAGGGTTATTAAGTGACGCCTCTTGACAATGCTCCACCCGATCTGGGAATCATCTGATTATTGATTATTGATTTGAAATATTTAATTTAAAAGGAAGAATCTCTTTATAATATGATTATGATTGTAACGTAATATAATCCCTCTAAAATTAAATAATATCAAGTAGTAATTGGCCAATGATACAACGGGCTTGTGTCGATCATAGCCTTCCAACATGATAGAAAGTAGTTCTTATTTTTAAATCATTGTCGGTTCGTGCTAAAGCCGAGGGCTTTGATTTCGAAATAAGAAATTCTTGTCTATTACATAGAGATGTGTACATTGAATTAGAATCTAAAGGTCGGTACGTGCCACAGCCGTGGGCCGTTGGAGACTGATTCAATTGTACGGAATGATGGGTTAGACTTGACTTAGAATATTGAGTTTGTCGTGCCACAGCCATGACTCAAGTATTCAAGAGGCTAAAGTTTGATTAGGGAATAACATAAGATGTAATTGACAAGAGTTGTCTGCCTATTGAACATTACATGGCGGTTCGTGCCACAGCCGAGGTTGTGTGATGGAATGTAGGATCCCTATTCCCACTAGCATTATGAATGCTTAATTTTTCACGTAGGGGGTTGAATAAATTAGACAAACTAGTGGGAGCCACTTATGAATAAAGACCCGATTCATATAGTGTTTTTGAAATGAAATTGAATATTTGCTAAGTGTTGTTATGTGTTTATCATTTACAGATTTACGATATACATTATGTCTTCTGCACTATCACTCAGGAGCATACTAGATGCTCACAAGTTGACTGGTCCTAATTATGCTGACTGGCTTCGAAACTTGAGAATTGTTCTCAGGGTTGAGAAGCTGGAATATATGCTTGACTCACCTAAGCCTACTGAACCTGCTAGCGATGCACATAATGATGAACATGTTGTGTATCGTAAGTGGATAGATGATGCAAATGTTGCTCAATGCATCATGCTAGCTTCCATGAACATTGACCTACAGAAGCAACATGAGCATATGAATGCTCACACTATTTTAATGCATCTACAAGAGTTGTATGATGTGGCGGGGAGGACAGCTCGATATGAGATATCGAAGGAGCTGTTCGGTTGTAGGATGTCTGAGGGATCATCTGTGAATGCCCATGTACTTAAGATGATCAATTTGATTGAACATCTTGGACAACTTGGTTTTGCCATGGATGGGGAGCTGAGCCAAGACTTGGTCTTGCAATCGCTTCCGAGTTCGTTCTCGCAGTTTGTTGTGAACTTTCACATGAATAAGTTGGATGTCAGCCTGCCTGAACTCTACAACATGTTGAAGACTGCGGAATCGAATTTTCCCCCTAAGAAGAGTTCTGTTCTTCTAATTGGTGAAGGTTCCAATCCTAAGAAAAGGAAGAGGAACCCTTCCAAGAAGAAGAAAGTAGGTGAATAAAAGCCGGTTCCACCAAAATCTGAAGACCCCAAGAGCAAAGTTGTTTGCTTTCACTGTAACAAGGTGGGGCACTGGAAGAGGAACTGCAAGGTTTACCTTGCAGAATTGAAGAAGAAGAAGGGTAGTGAGACTACCGCTTCTGATTCAGGTATGTTCATGATAGAAGTGAATATGTCATTAAATCAAATTTCTACTTGGGTATTATATACCGCCTGTGGTTCTCATATCTGCAATTCGTTGCAGGGACTAAGGAGAAGTAGGACTCTTAAGGAAGAGGAGGTGATTCTACTGATAGGAAATGGAGCAAGAGTTGCTGCTGAAAATGTAGGATCATTTCATTTACATATGCCTACGGGCAAGACTATTGTTTTTTAAATAATGGTTATTTTGTTCCCTCGATTGTGAGGAATATTATTCCCATATTAGACTTGACTGAATTTTCATTTATTATTGAGAATAATGAATGTTTTATTCTTAGAGATAATATTCTTTATGGACGTGGTACTTTAAATAATGGTCTGTACGTATGTGACATAATTTACTTCAGATTGAACAAACTAATAAAAGAAAAGGGATGATGAAAATCTCACTTTTTTTTGGCACTGCAGACTTGGTCATATTAGTAAAAATAGACTGCGGAAATTGCATAAGGAAGGGTTACTTGACTCCCTTTGATTTTGAATCATATCCTACATGCGAGTCTTGTCTATTGGGTAAAATGACCAAATCTCCATTTAGTGGACATGGAGAGAGGGCTGCAGATTTGCTAGGATTGGTACACACAGATGTATGTGGACCAATGTCTACGCAAGCCATGGGTGGATTTTCGTACTTCATTACTTTCATAGATGATAGATCTAGATTCGGATATGTGTATTTGATGAAACACAAGTCTGAAGCCTTTGAAAAGTTCGAAAAGTATAAGTATGAAGTGGAGAAACAAACCAAAAAAATGGTATTATAACTCTTCGATTAGATCGAGGTGGTGAATACTTGAATGGAGAGTTTCTGGATTATCTCAAAGAAAAGTGTATAATCTCCCAGTGGACTCCTCCAGATTGGTATCTGAAAGGAAAAATCGAACTCTGTTAGACATGGTTCGGTCCATGATGAGCTATGCGAATCTTCCAGTATTCCTATGGGGTTACGCATTGGAAATCTCAGTATATTTACTGAATAAGGTACCTTCCAAATCTGTTCCTCAAACTCCATATGAGATATGGAAAGAAAGGAAACCGAGTCTTAAACATGTTAAGATTTGGGGATGTCCAGCTTATGTCAAGAAAGTTGACCCAGATAAGCTGGAATCTCGATCCGTAAAATGTAGTTTTGTGGGATATCCTAAAGAGACTTTAGGGTATTACTTTTACACCGATCATCGGGTGTTTGTCTCCAGACATGCTACATTCTTGGAAAAGGAGTTTATCCTTGAAGGAAACAGTGGGAGCAAAATTGAACTTGATGAAGTTCAAGAAGCACAAACTACTACGGTTCAAGTGGAAACACCTGTTCAGACTGAACAACCTTCTGTGGAACAGCCCGTTCGTAGGTCAGAGAGAGTGTCTCGCCAACCTGAGAGGTATTATGGCCTTGTCATTGAGAATGACAATGAGTTGTCAATCATCGATGAAGACGATCCTGTGACCTATAATAAGGCTATGAGTAGTGTTGACTCAAAGAAATGGCAAAGTGCCATGAAAGCCGAAATGGAATCTATGTATACGGTATACAAAAGAAAGATTAGAGAAGATGGCCAGGTGGAGACCTTTAAGGCCAGGTTTGTGGTAAAAGAATTCAAACAAAGGCAATGAATTGACTTTGATGAAACCTTTTACCTGTAGCCATGTTAAAATCAGTTCGGATTTTGCTTGCGATTGCTGCTTACTACGACTATGAAATATGGCAAATGGCCAGATGGTTTTATTTCCAAGGGAAATGAAAACCTAGTGTGTAAGCTGCTGCGAACCATATGTGGTTTAAAGCAAGCTTCTCGTAGATAGAATATCCGTTTTGATGAGACAATCAAAGCGTTTGGTTTTATCAAAAACGTAGATGAACCATGTGTCTACAAAAGGGTTAGTGGGAGCGCGGTAACATTTTTAGTATTGAAAGAGAGTTGACAAACAAAATAACATAGCAGACCCACTCACAAAGCTACTTTCTGAAAGTCACTTTGATCGTCATAAAGACAAGATGAGTATTAGATACCAGAGTGATGGGCTTTAGTACAAGTGGGAGATTGAAAGGAATATGTCCTAAGTCCAATCATGTATGAGGATTTAGGAATAACTTTTATATAATCTGTTTTGATTTCTTTGATATTAATAAAAGACTTGTTTTGTTTTTATTAAGGGCTCTATCTATTTAAGTGTTTAAATAAGATATACCATAATTTAGAGTAAAGCTTTTTATGGATGATGATGAGATCATAATAGTGAGACCTAAAAGTTGATAACTCTAAACTTAAACAGTTCTTGGTCATAGGATTACTAACTGGTAATTAATAATCTGCAAAGATTGGTACATACTATGCTTGCTTCATTATGAAGGATGTCTGTTTTTATAGATATTTGTGTGGTGACACTATAGCTAGTATGTAGGTGTTTATTATAGAATAAGTTCACTGAACATGACTCGCACAGCTGAACAACTGATGGAGTTCACTCACGTGTCAACAGTTGTTCACATAGTGATAGTTGTACAAGTATCCTTAGACTTGAGGTCATCATAGTCATCTTGTGTACACTGAACTATGCTTTGGTTTAGTTCTTAGTCTCCAGGGATAATTATTAGGGCTCTACTGGGTATAGGAATTTGTACACGAAGATAGTGTATGATCAATAAAGGATCTACCCCTTCCAGTGAAGGAAGAGAATGTTCAAGGCTGATCCACTTATGCTAGTTCAGGAATCTCTGGCCAGAGTGAATGAAATTAGAAAGGAGTTTCTAATTTACATAGAACTGAGCATAGTAAATGGGAAAGCAAATGATTAAATTAGATAGGCTTGACACAAGATCCATGCCTTGTATTTAATCAGGACATTGGAGGGTAGAAGGAGTTAATTGTATGGTAACTATTCACTGAATAGGTTCTTGGTATTCTAAGCGGTGAATTCGTATTATCCAGATAGTCGCGATATGCTGAGAAGTATCCCTCACGATGTAGAATAAATATGATTAATTAATTAATTATATTTAATAAATTAGAGAATTTATATAAATAATAATAAAATAGTTTTATTATTATTTATTTCTACTACCGGCTTAATATTGAACCTACAGGGTCACACCATAAAAGAGAATGATTTAATGGTGGAGAAATTAATTAATAATGGCTAATAATTATTTATTTATGAAATAAATAATTAATTGGCAAATTTAATAATTGATTAAATGAGATTTAATTGATTATAAATTAATTAAGAAAAGTTCTTAATATTATTAATTAAGAATTTAATTTTTGGAAATTAAATCAAGAGAGAGAATTATTTCTAAAGTGTTTAGAAAAAGGATTAATAATTAAAAGGTGTTTTAATTATTAATGTGAATAATAAAGGGTTAATAATAATAATATTTTATGGGAAAATTTCAGCTGAAAATTTTGCCTATAAATATACTATTATAAACCCTATTTTCATTCGAACCCAAAATTTTTAGAAAAACCTAATTCTCTCCACCTCCTCCTCCTTAGCATCATTTTCTTGGTGGATACCGGTGGAGTGCTTCACGTTTGAGGAGCAGCTGCTAAGGATCTCCGATCGTTGCTTTTGGATCGCTATTAAAGGTTAGTAATCGATTCATATGTTTTAATCACGATTTATATGCTTTTATTTGGATTTTATATGTGTAAAAGTGTTTTGCCATGCTTCCGCTGCGATTAAAATCCAACACTATTTTGAGTGTAGCATGCAATGTTAGCTGCTTCAGCCCAAAAGTAGGTAGGAAGATTGGCTTCATTAAGCATAGTCCTTATAGCTTCAACTAATGTTCTATTCTTCCTCTCAACCACTCTATTTTATTGTGGTGTCCTTGGTGCTGAAAACTGTCTTGAGATGCCCTTCTCGACACAGAAATCATTCAATTTTGCATTTCTGAATTCTGTTCCATTGTCTGATCTAATAGTTAGCACAGGAACTCTAGCTTCTGACTCAATATTATTGATCTGATCAATAATAATTTCAGATGCTTCATCCTTTGAATGTAAGAATAACACCCATGTGTATCTGGAATAATCATCAACAATCACTAAGTCATATTTCTTTCTTGACATAGACATGACGTTGACAAGACCAAACAAATCCATGTGAAGGAGTTGTAGTGGTTCATTGATGTCAGACATTGTCTTCTTCTTGTGTGATGCCCTCTTTGACTTTCCCTTCTCACATGCTTCACAAAGTCCATCAGGACTGAATTCCATCTCGGGAAATCCTCTCACCAGTTCCCTCTTATCCAAAGAATTCATGGTCTTGAAGTTCAAGTGGGAGAGCTTCTTATGCCATAAACAACTTTCATCTGGAGAGGCTTTACTATAGAAGCACATTACTTGACCATCTGCAGAATTCCAGTCAGCTACGAATAAATCACCCTTTCTAACTCCATTGAGAGTTAGCTTTTCATTCTTCTGATTAGAGATCAAACACTTCTCCTTCTTAAACAAGACTTCGCATTTTTTTTCACAGAACTGACTGATACTGAGAAGATTATGCATAAGACCTTCAACCAGAGGGATTTCTTCAATGATGACATTGCCAATTTCCAAACAGCCATATCCCGTAGTATAACCTTTGTTGTCATCTCCAAAAGTAACCACTGGGCCAGCTTTCTCAACCACCTTTGATAGCAGGGCTCTATCTCAGTCATATGCCTTGAACATCCACTGTCCAGAATCCACATGTTCTTCTTCTGCTTAATGCCCTGAAAACAAAGATGATTAAGTTTTCTTTGGTACCCAAACTAAGTTGGGTTCAGAAGACTTAGAAGGATTTGAATATATAACATTTCTCTTAACGGAATTGACAGGCTTAACAGTTTTTGCTTTATCATTGACTGTTTCCTTGTCACTTTCAGAAGCACCAACAGACTTGCTCTTGGGCTTGGTGATGTGTGCCACTTTCCTAAATTTAGGAGGGCTTACAGTCTTTGATCTGCCAGTGTTCTTGCTAACATGCTTATCATGATCATGAGATGTATTATGTGAGTGTGTGGAATCAAGATAAGTGTGCATGAAAGTTACTACACATGGCATACAAACAGATTTATAACATTTAGAAACTTTAAGCATGTTAGGCATGCTATGCACATAAACATTCTTAACATTGTCTACTTTAACCTTTCTACAAGTATGAGTAAGGTGACCAGCAGAACCACAGTTATTACATAACTTGCTAGGGTCATTAGTTCCTATCCTGCCATTTTTACTTCTATTCTTCTTATTCTTGGAAGTATAACCTAGTCCAGCAAATGATACGTTATAGTCACTAGCAACAAACATAGGTTTCTTTGCCTTTTGTCTGCTTGAGAGCTCGAGATCCTCAACAAGCATCTCATGATGAATATCAAGATTATCTTCATCAAAGGGCTCAATAGTAGCTTTCTTAAATAGAGGCTTCTTAGTTTCCTTAAAAACATGAGGTGTACCAGAGGGATTAATAAATTTCTCTCCAGGCTCATTTTCAACTACTCGTTTCTTAGAAGCTTTTCTAAGTTCGTCGTAGTCTAAGCCTATCCCAACCTTTCCACCTACTACTTGATCAGATATGAGCTTCTTAGCAAAATTTGCAGAATCAGTAAAATCATGTAATGTAGTTTCTAATTATGCATTCTTGTTCTTAAGCTCTTCCTCTGTCTCAAGGTGCTTAGTAATCTTAAGCTCTAAATATCTATTGGTTTGCTTAGGATTCTCAACACTGATCCTATCTAGAACTAACTTATCATTTTCATCTTTAACTTTCTTTAGTTCTACTTTAAGGTCTTCGACATTAAGCAAAGTACATCTTAGTGTAGTACTAACATTTCTATACACTTCTTTTACGGCATCATGTTGTTCAATGCATTCCTTTATATTACATCGTGCCTTTAGATAGTGATGAGAAACAACATTTCCTTACACTAGGACAGTCTACCTGAAGGAGACACAGTGTTCATTTTCATAAAAGTTATCTGGAGGTAAAGCACGAATAGATGGAAATGTTACCTGAGAAGACAATTCTGCCATCAATACTAGATTTCCATATTGCTCTTCTTCATCATCAGTGTCATCCCAGCTCTTCCCCTCAGCTATGTAAGATTTCACTAGATACTTCCTTGAGCTACCTGAGTCCTTCTTCTGATAAGCTTTGCCTTTATCCCTTGACTGTTGAGGCTTCCTACAATCAGTGGCAAATTTCCCAACCTCATCACAGTTATAGCATCTCAACTTGCTTCTATCAACCATCCCTGTCTTGTAACCTGATCCAGAAGATGAACTTGACCTTTGACCACGGTTGCTGCTTCCAGAACCCTTAAAGCCTTGCTTCCTTCTAAACCTGATGTTACTGAACATCCCAGCTAAGTTGGCCATAGTAGGATCTTCCATACTTTGCAGCTCCTCAGTGGTGTAGTAGTCACTTGGATTCCCAGAGAGGTTTCCATCATCCATCTCAGCCTCAAAGAGCATTTCAGCTTTAGACTTAGGCTTTTCAGCAGTAATGTCAAGCTCTTTGATTCCACTGGCTACAAGAGTAGTTGTCTTGAGTAGTTCAGCATTCTTACTATCAACTGTACCACCACCATAGATGATCTTCCTTTGTTCTTACTCCATTTCATGAGTCTTCAGCTTACCATATAACTTCTCAAGTGTCATGGTTTCAAAGTCAACACGCTCACGAATAGATGAAGCCTTCTTCTCTAAGTGGTGATGTAGGACTAGCATAAAGTTCTTGTTGACTTCTCTCTGAGGATAAATGTTGCCATGAATACTCAATTTATTTAACAGCTTGTTCAGTCTTTCGAAGACTTGAGTAATACTTTCTCCAGGAAAGGACTTAAAGGTCTCGTATTGTGAAGTCAAGATGTCCAATCGATTCTGCCTGACATCTTCAGTTCCTTCCATAAGCAGTTCTATGGTTTCCCACATATGCCTTGCACTCTCACAGACCATAATTTGGTGACTCATGTCATCATCCATCGAATCCACCAAAATAAGTTGTAGGCCTTCATCTAGAGCTATCAGTTCTTTGTCACGTGCACTCTATTCAGCTTCAGGACATGACATTCTCATATTAGGCAACTCTGGATGATCCTTCATCGGCACATGTCTTCTTTCTCTCAATACTTTCATGTACTCTGGATTTGACGCCCGAATATACAATAGCATTTTCTTTTTCTATAGATTATATCTCGATTTATCAAACTGAGGAACCTTGATACTACTAACTTTCTGAGAACTCATCTGATCAGATCTGAGAAAAATTCGCAATATAACGTCTCAAAATATGATAACCCAGTCAGTCAACAATACCAAACCAGTCAAGTGAAAACCAACAAATCCAAATCATATCTACACACCGAAAGCACTCCCAGACTCCGTACAACCAAAATCAACAACAAAACTTGCTAATCTAACGGATCAGATCTGTATATTGATTAACAAGCTCTGATACCTATTTGTTAGGCCCAAATGTTCATACGAAGGGGGGGGGGTGAATGTATGTTCTTCGTTTTCTAAAATTAATTGCAACGGAAACTAAACCTCAAAAACGAAATAAACAAACACAAAGAGATTCACGGAATAATTCTTATTATTAAGAAATTAAACCGTAAAGGTTTGCTTACAACTCCGAATATAAATAATTCGATGCAACAACTATAGAGAGAACCAAAATAATAGCTATGAATCTAGGGTTCTATCTATCACTCTAAGAATTTAAAGCTTCTATCAAAAGGTATTAAATACAATCAAGAGAGCTTTAAATAACAAGTGTTACAAGTTTGTAAGGCTTTAATAGGTGTGAAAAAAATTGGACATGACCTCCCATTGTCAAATCAAGGTTTTAAAGTGAGCTGAGATAAATCTTCGAGAGCTTCGCACTATAAAAATGGAGGAGATATCTCAGATCCAAATTTCTGATTTGATTATATAGATTGGTAGGGTGGAGAGAGAAGAGGGACACGTGGCTGAATTTAGTCCATATATTTTGAATTCACAATCTTGCAAATATTAACCTGCGACCCATAATTTATCAACCTGCATTGTATATTTAATTATCCTGCGATATGGAATCAAACACAACATGCGCTGTATATTTTTCACAACCTGCGATTAGTGTATCTGTCTAGCAACCTGCGCATTCAATTTTCGAACCTCAACAGCCAACCTACGACTCAAAAAAAACTTCTAGCTTTGTTTTTCTTTTGCACGTGCATAAGCTGCGACACACATTGTTGCTTTATTTTGTTGCTTTGTAATATGTGGTGTAAAAATTAAAGGAAATGTACTTCCTTTAATTTTTGAAACATGCAGGCGGCAGGAGCTCTTCTCAGGGAAATAAACAGGCTGATTTTTGTTTTTTTACAAACAATAAGATTTTATTAAACATAAAACATAAGAACACAGTCGAGACAAACCCCCAAACTGACAACTACAACCTGATTGTGAAACAAAAACCGAGCCAAACTGTTAGGTCATACACACTGTAGAAGGGGGGTTGAATACAGTGTATAGCACAATCAAATCGAATTCAAAAAACACAAGTAACAGAGAACAAACTTTATTAAATTCTGTTATAATGTAAAATTGTCCTCTCTCAGTGATGAACAAATATCACGAGAGCTGCTAGGGTTACAATAAATAATATTCTCGATAATAACAACACTTATAGTGTATACCCTATGCCTGTGTTTATACACTACACAGTTACAAGATAATCGCTAATTGATATGGAATATAATTCTGCTTCCCAAAATATATCAATCAGTTATCTTTTCTTCCAAGTATTCTGTTCTTCATAGAATTCCTTCTTCATGCATATCTCTTCTTGCGTTTGTCTTGATCTTCTTTCCTTTCAATCAGCCGCCTTCCTTATCTGAAAGTTTCCTTTAAGTCCTGATATTATCTCCTGAACCTTAAGTACTGATAACTTAAGTTCTGTCTTCAGTATAAGTGCTGATATCCTGTTAAGTACTGATTTGTCCTGTTTAAGTAAGATCTGAAAACTAAACACAAATCATATTAGACATGACATTATCAAATATATCTAACAATCTCCCCCAACTTGTAAATTAGCATAATATACAAGTTTAACAGATATTTGATGATGTCAAAAACATTAAGTACAAATGCATGAGAAATTGACTAGATAACTACAACTTACAGTCCTTAAAGCTTTACCAACTTTAACTTCTGATAACAACTTCAGTCTGTATACACATCAGAATTTGAGCAGTTGTAGATCTTGACTTGGCTTCACTTTCTGATCTCTTCAATATCAGGAGTTGTTATGAGATAGTTCTTTAACAAACATCTCTCAGCATATCTGAGTTCATCAATCATTCTCCTTTTAGCATCTTTAAGCTCTGTAGTATCTTCACCAGTTTGGAAGATAGCATATCTGAGATCATTAATTTTTGCTTTTCTCAACTCCTGATCTAGTCTGATGACATAGGCTTTGTCAGACTCTAAATTGAATTCAAGTCCCTTAATACCAAGATATGTTCAGATCTTTGCAGTATTAGGCTTCATTTCAACAATATCACCCTTGTGATCTCTGTACTGGGGACAGTATGTGCTGTCAGACTTTACAAAATAAAGCTTCTTCTGTCTCTGAATTTGAGTCTTCAAATAATTTGCAGCACTTTCTGTTAATTTGTCCTTCACTTGAAGTAAGAATAAAACATGTTCTAGTTCTTCAAAATACTTCAGTGGTATAGCATTTTCCCTTATATGGTAAACCCTTCCATCTGTCATGAAATATAACAAGATGTGTTCTTTCAATAAGGTATGGTAAACCATTTGTACAGATTCAAGTTGATTCAATCTTTCAGGAGTTGCTCCAACACCTGGTTCACTTAAGGAAGTTGGATCATTGGTTGTGTTATGCACTCTTCTTTCATCAGCACTACCCAATCCAGATTTATCTCTTGCTTCCTTTCCAGTAACCACTCTTGCTTCAAAACCACTTGTTGCAGTCTTCAAAGGTTGAGTCTGTTTGGCTTTAGTGAATCCTGGTAGGAGTAACTTTGAGGATTTAACATGAGCAATGTCAGAGTTTTCCTTTAACTTATCTTCTGATATCAAGCCAACTTGAGCTATATCAGAGGTTGCTTGCTTCATAGTTATATCAGAACTAACTATATCTTGACTCTGAACAACTTGACCCATGTCAGAGGTTGTCTTAGAAATCTTTCTTGAAGTCAGAGTAAGATTAGCATCTTCATCAGAAATTTCTTCATCCATAGGAGGCACATAAACCTTTACAGGTTCACCAACTTTTTCTTTGCCCTTGGACCTTGGATCTATCTGAAATTGTGATTTGGATTTAGTTGCATAGGATTTGTCCTTTCTTTTATCACAATACCTTTAGCCGTAGGAAGTTTCTTTTTAACAACAGAAGCTTTAGATTTGGAGTTGACTTTTTCTAACTTAAGTCTAGATTCTTCTTCCATTAGACTCTCAATGTCCATTCCTAGATTATCTTTCAGAAATAACCGTCTTGAAATTTCTTCATCAAGTTCCAAAAGTTCATCAGAACTTATCCTTTTACCAGTATCAGAAGTTATTCTTCTCCCAGTATCAGAACTTGTTCTATGTCTTGTAGTTCCAGTTCTACTTGATGAGAGACCTCCACCTTGACCATGACCTCCACCCATTCCAGAGTTTCCCGGGTCATTACCATCATTTCCCTTCAGTATCTTATCAGGTTTGCATTTGGACTTAATTACTTTCTCCCCCTTTTTGGCATCAGCAGGTAAAAGAAGAGAGAGAAGCAATTCCATTGAGGATTGGATCTCATTGAGTTGAAATTGCTGCGAAGCTTGATTTTTCAAAATTTCATCAATCCGAGACTATTGCTTCTCTTGGGTTTTCTCAATTGTGGTAATTTTGTCAAAGGAAGATTTGAAAAACCTTTTCTTGTCCAACTTGACAATTGTATCTTGCTGAATTAAGGTTTCTTGAATCTTGTCCACCTTGGCCTGAGTTACAGAGTGTTGACCTTGAAGGTGCCTTGTACTAAGTGCAGTAACTCTTAGCTGTGTCTTGAAATCATCATTGACTAGCATCTCATCAGCTTTTGCCAAGTGATCAGCAAGAATCTTTTCAGTAGGGACAAAGGTAACTGTGTTCCACTCCTTAGTCCACTCCTGTCCTCTAGGAGTTTCACTCCAAGGTACTGGTGCTTCCCCTGTAACAAACTTTTTGACTATCTCAGCTTTTGAAGGAGCTTGTAAAGGTGCATGTCCAGAAGGACCAGCTGCATCAGCATCTAAGTTTGTAGTAGCATTACAAGTATCATCAACATTTGCAGCATCAGAACTTACAGAGTCAACATCTTCAGCATCCTCTGATAAAAGAACAGCATGAGAAGCTATGGAGGCTTCAACATCATCCTCTAAGTGCTGATCTCCAACTAAGTTCTGATCAACAGCCATATTCTGATGCTCACCTAAAATCTGATCTTCAGTATCTAGATGCAGAGAAGGTGTTGTAGGTAATTCTGGATTAAAATCAGCATCAGGAATTGGTGTTGTTGGTGGAGTGACTTGAGTTGGTGGAGCTTCTAGATACAAAACCTGAGGTACTTCTAAGTTATGGATGTCAATTTCATCACTTGACCCCTGGTTATCAGCATGTACTGGAGATACTGGAGGTGTAGGAATGTGAGTAGTTTCTGGCTCTTGTAGTGGAGAGTGATGAGTTGCATGAGGGTCTGGATCAACACTAGGAGAATTGTGAGCTTCAACAGGGTCTTGTGAGATCAGAGATTCCTGATCCCCTTCCTTAGCTGCTGCTTCCATTCCTTTACCAAAATCTTCAGGTCTTTTTGCCAATGTTTTAAATCTTTTAGCTTTTAAGGAGACTTTAGGAGCTGTATCATCAGAATTACGCTTTCTAAGCCTTTTTAGGGGCCTATAACTCCCAATATCAACATCCTCCTGAGAAGAGACCTTCACAGCTTCTACTTGTGCTTTTCCTGTCAATTTTGCATCCTACAAAATCTGCATCTGAGTAACCTATTAGTTTAAAATCTGATTCACTGGGATACCACAATCCTAGATCAGCTGTTCCCTTAAGATACTTGAAAATTCTTTTCACAGCTGTTAAGTGGGGTTCTCTTGGATCTGCTTGAAATCTTGCACAAAGACAGGTAGCATACATGATATCAGGTCTACTAGCAGTTAGATAGAGTAGAGAGCCAATCATACCTCTGTAATCAGTAATATCTACTGATTTACAAGTATCCTTATCCAATTTTGTTGCAGTGGCCATGGGAGTGGATGCACTTGAACAATCTTGCATTCCAAATTTCTTCAGCAAATTTCTGGTGTACTTGGATTGACAAATAAAAGTGCCTTGAAAGCCCAGAAAATAGCTAAGTTCCCCCATCATACTCATTTGATATCTTGACTGCATCAGTTTGGAAAACTTTTTGCAAAGTCTGTCATTTGTAGAACCAAAAATGATATCATCAACATATATCTGCACCAAAAGTAAGTCATTTCCATGGTTGAGGTAGAACAGTGTTTTGTCAATAGTTCCTCTGTTAAATCCACTTTCCAGAAGAAACTGAGCTAAAGTCTCATACCATGCTCTTCGAGCTTGCTTAAGGCCATAAAGTGCTTTATCAAGTCTGTAGACATGATTTAGAAATTTGGAATCTACAAAGCCTGAAGGTTGTTCAACATATACTTCCTCTTCCAATTCTCCATTGAGAAAAGCACTTTTCACATCCATTTGAAAAACAGTAAACTTTTTATGAGCAGCATAAGCCAAAAATATTCTTATGGCTTCCAATCTAGCAACTGGTGCAAATGTTTCATCATAATCAATTCCCTCCTGTTGAGAATATCTTTTTGCAACCAGCCTTGCTTTATTCCTTGTAATTATGCCATCACTATCAGTTTTGTTTCTGAACACCCACTTTGTACCAACAACAGATCTGTTCTTTGGTCTTGGCACTAGGGTCCAGACTTTATTTCTTTAAAATTCATTTAACTCTTCCTGCATTGCTTGCACCCAATCAGCATCTTGAAGAGCTTCTTCCACTTTCTTTGGTTCAGTCTGAGAAAGAAAAGAATTATAGAGACATTCACTTCAAGTAGCTGTTCTAGTTCTGACACCTGCATCAGGATTTCCAATAATTAAGTCAGGTGTATGTGATTTAGTCCACTTCCTTGCAGATGGAAGATTTTCTCTAGAACTGGATGCTCCCCCATGATCCATGCTATCTTCATCAACATTTTCTGATGTTCCCCCTGAAACTATGCTTTCTGAGTTGGATCCTTCATAATTTAAGTTTTCAGAATTATCAGAACTTGGCTTATCAGAACTTGATGAATCAGAATTTGAAGAGCCAGTTGCATGTTCTGATGCTTCTTGAGATGTGGTTGTATCTTCAGTATGCTCCCCCTGCACAGGTGCATCTTCCTTTGGCGTAGTCACCACAGTTTCAATAACATCAGAGATTAATCCATCAGAGTTTGCAGCATCAGGATTTAGACTGTCAGGATTTCCAGTATCAGAATTTAAGTCTTCATTTTCAAATCTCAGCTGATCATCATCATTGAAATCTTCAAGTCCAGTAATCTTTTTATCATCAAAGGAGACATTGATACATTCCATGACGACCCTTGTTCTTATATTGTAGACTCTGAAGGCTTTTGTGGAAAGTTGATATCCAACAAAAATTCCTTCATCAGCTTTTAAATCAAATTTGGATAGCTGTTCAGGATGAGTCTTAAGAACAAAACACTTGCATCCAAATACATGAAAATACTTCAAATTTGGCTTCTTTTTCTTCACCATCTCATATGGTGTCTTTCCATGCTTGTTAATGAGTGTTGCATTCTGAGTAAAACAAGCAGTTTTGCACAGCTTCAGCCCAAAAATAGGTTGGTAGCTTTGCTTCATCAAGCATAGTTTGTGCAGCTTCAATAAGGGTTTTATTCTTTCTTTCAACAACTCCATTTTGCTGTGGAGTTCCAAGAGCAGAAAATTCCTGCTTGATTCCATGGTCTTTGCAGAACTCTTCCATGATCAAATTCTTGAACTCAGTGCCATTATCACTTCTTATGATCTTCACAGAATCTTTGACCAATTTATCCAGTTTCTTGACATGATCAATCAAGATAGATGTAGTTTCACTTTTTGTGTTCAAGAAATACATCCATGTGTATCTGGTGAACTCATCCACTATGACCATAGCATATTTCTTCTTTGCAATAGACATGACATTCACTGGACCAAATAGATCTACATGTAGTAGGTGATAAGGCTCAAGAATTGATGATTCAGTCTTGCTCTTGAATGAAGATTTTCTTTGTTTTGCCTTCTGACATGAATCACAAAGGCCATCAGGAGTAAATACTGACTTTGGCAGTCCTCTCACAAGATCTTTCTTGACTAATTCATTTATA
Source organism: Apium graveolens (assembly GCF_009905375.1). NCBI lineage: Eukaryota > Viridiplantae > Streptophyta > Magnoliopsida > Apiales > Apiaceae > Apium > Apium graveolens. Next base: position 51,131,258 of record NC_133647.1, on the reverse strand, counting down.
TTGTTGAAATTTAAATGAGAGAGTTTCTTGTGCCAATTCCAGCTTTCTTCAATTGATGTTCTACTCAACAGACAGATTGCAGAACCATCAGTACTTATTGAAAGCTTGGCTTCATAAATGTTACCATGCCTGTATCCTTTCAGAACAACTTTGCCTGTAGATTTGCTTACAACTTCACAGTGTTCTTCAAAGAAATCCACATGATAACCTTTGTCACAGATTTGACTAACACTGAGCAGATTGTATTTAAGTCCTGAGACCAGAGCTACTTCTTTAACGATGACATTCCCAAGATTGATATTGCCATATCCCAGTATTTTTCCAATGTTGCCATCTCCATAAGAAACACTTGGGCCAGCTTTCTCCACAAAGTCTGATAGCAGGGCTTTATTTCAAGTCATATGTCCTGAACATCCACTGTCCCGAACTAGGATGTTTTTCCTGTTGCCCTGCAATCACAAAGACCACTAATGATTAGTTTTAAGGACCCAGACTTTCTTGGATCCTTTGGCCTTATTAAGTTTATTAACATTTGCAGCGGATTTTGCATCAGAGTTTATGTTAACATTTTTCTTATCAGCATTTACACTATCAGACTTTGTATCAGAACTTACACTAGAAGTAACAATGCTAACTTTCTTTAAAGAAGGTTTTATTTGATAATAATCATAGTACAAACTATGATATTCCTTACAAGTATAAATGGAATACCATAAACTACCACAATGAAAACAAGGATTTTGTGACCTATATCTAACAGACTGACTCTTAACTCCTGACTTTGAAGGTAAGGAGTTTATGTTCTTATTCTTCCTGCAAAAAGAAGCCAGATGGTTAGAACTTCCACAGTTATGACATGTTTTTCTAGGAGCATTAGGAACAGGCTTATAATCATTACTTTTATTCACACCTTCCTTTCCATTCCTATTTTTCCTAGGTGACTTTACCTTGTTTACATTCTTAACATCTTTCAGCTTATGCTTAAGCTGCTTCTTTGTCATTAAGCCTACGTTAAATTCAGTTGGCTTTTCCTGTTTTAGTTTGTCGGAAGTTAATTCCTCTTTAACTTCTGATTTCTCAGTATCAGACTTTACAACTACAAACTTAACAGGTTTTACCTTTGGCTTTTGTTTAACAACTATAGGCTTAATTTCTACAGTTCTTTTATCATTCTTATCATCTCCATAACCTAAGCCCTCTTTCCAGTTTCCACTACTTAACAAATTCTGAGTTGTTCTGCCAGAGTTAGTCCAAGTCCTGATAATCTCTCTTTCCTTTTCTAACTTAGTTCTTAGAGATTCATTCATTTTAAGTACTTCATCCCTAACATAGAAAGCATCATCTCTATCTTTCTGAGTTTGATGGAACATGACTAACTCTTTTTCTAAATAATCATTCCTCTTTTTACAAGCAAGATTTTCAGAAGTTAATCTTTCACATGTTAAAGTTTGATCTCTATAACTAATAAAAATGGTTTTAAGATATCTTCTCAACTCATTAATATCATCAGTATGAAAGGCATAAGTAGTTTGAGGTACCTTTAACTCAGTAGCTTCAGAACTGCTATCAGCATTTGCCATCAAGGCATAGTTCACCTCACTTTCAGAATCTGAAGTGTCTGTCCAGCTTTTCTTCTTTGTGACAAGAGCCTTACCTTTGTCACTCTTCACTTTCTTGCAATCAGGAGATATGTGGCCTTTCTCACCATAGTTGTAGCATTTGACATTTATGTAATCTCCTCTATCAGACTACCCTCCTTTGTCTTCAGTTTTTCTAAAATTCTTCTTGTCAGAATTTGCACCTTTCCTGGAAAACTTCTTTCCTTTCCTAAATTTTCTGTATGCAATTCTTGTGATTCCTTTCACCATAAGAGCACACAACTTCATCATCTCTTCATCAGCATCCATCTCAGGCAAGCTTTCAGTTTCTGAGTCATCATCACTATCAGAACTTGATGACTCAGTATCAGACTTTATGATGAGCGCTTTTCCCTTGCCTTTCCTTGAGGTAACTGCTTTGGGGGATTCTTCCTCAGCCTTAAGAGCAACTTTCCTTGACTTTCCTCTTGCTTCTTTGTTCCATCTCAAGTTCATGAGTCTTGAGCATCCCATAAATTTCATCAAGAGTTGTTTCTTCAAGATTATAGTTGTCTCTTATAATTGTGGCCTTTAAATCCCAACTTTCAGGAAGAGCTAAAAGGAATTTAAGGTTTGAATCTTCAAGATCATACTCCTTATCAACTAGTGACAAATCATTCAAGAGTTTGACAAATCTGTCATATAGATCAGTCAATGACTCATTAGGCTTTGAGTCAAAGTGTTCATACTCTTGAGTGAGTATTGTCTTCCTGTTCTTCTTAATTGAATCAGTTCCCTGACATCTTGTCACCAAGGCATCCCATATCTCCTTTGCAGTCTTGCAGTTAATTACCCTGTTTGACATTACATTATCAATGGCACTATGCAGCAAGTGTCGTACCTTAGCATTCTTAGCAATTGATGTGATATCTTCAGTTGTGTAATCACTATTCTCCTTTGGTACAGACTTTGCTGCTTCACCTGCAACTACAACATCGAGTTTTGTTGGCTTGTGAGGTCCTTCATTGATTCTGTCAAGATATTCTGGATCTGTAGCTTCAAGAAACATAGTCATCCTCACCTTCCATATGGGATATTCAGATGGTTTCAGTATGGGAACTTTAATAGCCTCATATCGACTATGGATTTGAGTATTTGGAGGTTCTTCAATTTTGATGGGCTTGGTTGGAGTTTCTGGTTCAGACATGATTGTTTTTGGATCTTAAACTGTTTGTGTGTTAACATATAGGCTCTGATACCACTTGTTAGGTCACACACACTGTAGAAGGGGGGTTGAATACAGTGTATAGCACAATCAAATCAAATTCAAAGAACACAAGTAACAGAAAACAAACTTTATTAAATTCTGTTATAATATAAAACTGTCCTCTCAGTGTTGAACAAATATCACGAGAGCTGCTAGGGTTACAATGAATAATATTCTCGATAATAACAACACTTATAGTGTAAACCCTATGTCTATGTTTATATACTACACAGTTACAAGATAATCGCTAATTGATATGGAATATAATTCTGCTTCCCAAACTATATCAACAAGTTATCTTTTCTTCCAAGTATTCTATTCTTCATAGAATTCCTTCTTCATGCATATCTCTTCTTGCATTTATCTTGATCTTCTTTCCTTTCAATCAGCTGCCTTCCTTATCTGAAAGTTTCCTTTAAGTCCTGATATTATCTCCTGATAAATATCTCCTGAACCTTAAGTACTGATAACTTAAGTTCTGTCTTCAGTATAAGTGTTGTTAGGTCCCAATTTGTTTGTAGAAGGGGGGGGGGGTTGAATACAAACAGTACCAAATAATCGAATAAATGCGGAATAAAAAAAAGTAAAACAAAATTCAAGTTAAATAAAAATATTATTAAAATTTGAAAGGTGTTACAACAACTGTATCGATTACAAGGTATTAATCTCAAATCAATTAACACAAATCTAGAATAAATTCGACATGAACTTTTTCTATTTTTGCAATAATTAGAATCAAATGCTAAACGTGATTTGAGATTAAGTTCTAGGGATTTTGATCCGCTAGATTGTTACACAAGAACAAGATAAAGATTTCTAGTTGATTGGATTTAACTTTGCAATCTAGAAATTGATCTTTGAATTTCAGCAGAGAACAATGAAATATTTCTTAGGCGGCTGCTGTGTTCTTGTATTTTTTTCAGTCTGTTGGATGATTGAGTTGTAGTGAACTGCTGCTTGTCTGCTTCTTTTTAATCAACAGAATAGAATTGACCTGGCAAGACAATCCTGAGCTCAGCAAGACAATCGGTAGGACTATCCTTAGAACTAGCAAGACAATCAGAATGAACTAGCAAGACTTTCGGTATGACAATCAATTGTCATACCGATTGTCATAGTAGTTCAAGCAGATTGTTTTTGCTGAATTAATAAGTGATTTTAATCTAATAATAATTCTGGTAAGACAATCAACTGAATTAGCATGACTTTCGGTATGACTATTGATTGTCATACCGATTGTCATACTAATACAATCAGTTGTCTTTTTGGAATTAAAACAGATTTTAACCAATTAAAAATTCTGAAAATTCTAGATATTAATTCAGAATTAATTAATCAATTAATTTAATTAATCAATAAATTAATCTTTGCAGATATAATTTATTTTCTTAATTAAATTATATGACTTAATTAATTAATAGAGAATTAATACTAATCCTGAGCAGCAACCAATCTTCTGAATATCTTCTGAAAATCATTGAAATTATGAATCAATTCCACCACTTCAACGTTGACACTCGATGTACTGTCTGGTTCATGAGTGACTAACTTCCGTGACGTTTCTTCATGTCTTGACTTTGATACTCTGATTTTCTTCAGATTAAATCCTTGTAATAAATGATACTCTGACGAGATCTCTGTCACTTGATTAAATCCACGATCTTGATTTATATCACTGAGGCATGATCAACTTTTTGAACTTCTTCCAGTGAATTAACTCCTCAAGTCTGTAGATGAACCTTGTTTCTAAATCCTTTGACAGATATTACTTTGCGAGATCTCTCTGACGGTCGATCCACTATTTACTTATTACATTCTTATTTGAGTTGAGTTGAATCCTCGAATATACAAATAGGCCTATGACATATGACTTACAATCTCCCCCTATTTGTTTGTTAGACAATAACACACAAATACCTAGAGGATAACTCAACTAACAAATAAGAAAAAGATATAAACAGAAATGCAAAGTAAATAGTAGAAAAGTTCTGGACTAGATTTAACATTTTCAAGATTCCAAGTAGATGTTCCTCTAGACTAAACATATCTTCAAGTAGTTCCATCTTCACATGTACAACCACATTTCCTGTTGAGAAGCCCATATCTCTTGCTTCTCCCCCTATGAGAATCAACTGATTAAAGAAGATCACCTTCGTTTTACCACCTCTCCCGTACAATAGGATCCGCAGATAAAAACCAATGGTACTCCCCTAACAGCTTCTTCCCTTACTAGGAAATCACCTTGTGTTTACCACCTCTCCCGTACAATAGGATCCGTAGTTAGAAACAACAATGGTGTGGTGTAGTGTACATTTTTAGGATCTTTTTCTTCCTCCCTGCTATTTCTCCCCCTTAGTTGAGGAATCCTCCAAACTATTACTTAAGCTTCTATCTCCCCCTTAAAGAAGGAATGTATGCCGTCGTCTGAAGGAGTTCTCATATTTCACTTGGTTGGAAAAGAAATAACAAGTAGTTTCTTTTTCTTCCTCACTGTGAGTGTGTGATTATGTTTTAGTGTACCTCACATGTGTTTCACTCTTCTCTCCACTCGTGTTTACACTCTTTCTCACAAGTGTATCACTCTTCTCTCATAGCTCCATAATCCAGCTGTACCTGTAAGGAAAATCACCTTAGCCATCCTTAAGGAGGTCACAGGTGGTGCAATGGGAGTTCACAAATCCCCATCCTTGTTAAACTCGTCAGATGAATCTGAGTCATAATTTACAAGTTGCTAGTTTCCCTTTTAGGGTTCCAGATTTGAATTCTGGGAAGGTAAACAATGATCCAACAAATTTAGCATAAGGATCAAAGTTCCCTTCTAATGTCTGTGAAGACATTTCCTTGTGACTTATCAGGTAATATCTGAATCATTGTCAACAAGTTGCCGATCTGCGCCTATGTCAGATCCACTATCCGCAGATGCATCCAGGGGATTTAAGCCTGGGGAGGTAGACACTGACCACTGACATATGGCTTTTGGATCAGTATCCTCTCCTAACACCTGTAAAGGCAATTGGTCCACTAACGAACCTTGAACAATCGAATCTGACCTTAAAATGGTCGAAACTCTTGTTTCCGTCAACTCATCCTTTGTGTGTGTAACCTCTCCTTGTGCATCAAGAATTGATTATGTTTGAAGTGGTGACACTACATCGGATACGTTGGCCGACAGGCAAAATTTCAATAGACGCACCCTGTTGAGAGAATGAATCTAGTAACTGTTTTTGTGCCTTTTCAGCCATTACATCTTTTTGAGAAGATGTATGGGGGCTAGCAGTTATCTCGGTTTAAATACTACTCATCTATGTAGGAGACAGAGCTACTGGGTTGACTACAGAACCTTCCTTATGTGGTGCACTAGGCACTATCTCCCTCACGCTCAATCATACTATATTTAGTGGTAAGAGAGTGTTGGTTGGTTCTGTTTTTGTGTTTGTCTTTACAGTCTGGGATAGACGTTGTGGGTTTTCAACCTCATGACTGTCAATGAAAGAAAGTCATTGGAGACTGAACCTGTAACACAGAACATATGGTAATAGAGAGAAAATGATTTACACTAGTGATTTCAAAAGATTTTACATGAAATAAGAAACCACTAATGTAGAAAGAAGTTTAATTTTGTTTTTCAATATGAATGAGTTTTTGGATAAAACATTGATCACTTAGGGTAAAGTCTAAGTAATTCTCATTCATGTCAAAAGCTTACAAATATCTGCAACATAATGTTAACAACATATCATTGACCGATACTTGTCAAGTACTTTAGATACTAATTGTTATGTTGCATAATTAATATACCACTGCACATATAAAACAATATGATTGTGCCTAATGATAAGATAGTTATAAATATGACGACTCTACTAGTTCATATAAAATTATAACTTCTGTTAGAGTGCCATACCATGTCCTTGACGATTGCTTGAGCAGTATACTAGTTCATACCAACCTGAAGTGAGATTGTGAAGAAGAGATTGCATAGTTCAATAGATCTGCAACTGCAAAGTCCATGAACTGTGGTGTACTGACTTCCTCTTTTGACTCACCAACCAGGAGTACACTTGTACACATCTTACTAGAGTCCAATTCCAAGTGTAATGTGCAGCAGGTGCCTGATATGTCGTAATATTCCCAAGTCTCGTCACTGGTGCTATATGTTGGATACTGCTTCCTGATAATAACCTAGCACAATATACAAAATTTCACTGATAACATTCCCAGCTTGCAAACAGCCATATCCCTCAGATAAACCTTTGCTGTTATCTCCAAAGGTAATCAGGGGGCCAGCTTTCTCAATCCACATTTGATAGCAGGGCTCTATCTCCGGTCATATGTCTTGATGATCCATTGTCAAGAATCCACACTTCCGGTTTCACCTGTTTTAATGCCCTGTAACACAAATGGATTAACCCTTCTTCGGAACCCAAACTTGGTTGGGCCCGGCATACTTGTAGAACTGTCCTTTGTCAGGAAAAACAACATTTTTAATCTTAATTGTCTCAACTTTCTCAATGACTGAACATTTGACCTTGTAAACAGCCTTAACAAATTTCTGTTTAAGCTTAGGCACAAATGTCTCCTTTCTAGCCTTAGAAGGACTGGCAGTCTTAGACCTATCATGCTTCTTGTTATTCACATGCTGACGAGGAGTAGTCTTATCATTAGACACATGCTTACCATTAAAATAAGCATACATCATATTAAAAGCACAAGACATACAATTAGTAACACCACATGCTTTATGAGAGTGATTAACAGCAGGTAATTTATGCATGGTAGACATGGCATTATTGTTATCCAACTCATGTGTGTCTGAGTTAGTCTCAGTTGCTTTCACAACTTTGACTGGAACTTTCGACTCACTTGACTTGGAAACAATCTTCTCATAAGCATGATCCTCAGCACGTATTTCTTCTTGAATAACAGAAGAGGTCGCATCAAATGGTGCTTCGATCAACCATCCCTGTTTTGTACCCACCACTGCTGGTGATAGAGGATGAAGATCCACCTTTCTGGAATTTGTTGTAGTTGGACTTGTACTTAAGCTTGGGATTCCTCCTGAATCTGACATGGGAGAATCTCTTGACAATTTGGGCCATTGATTCATCTTCCAATTGCTCCAGCTCTTTCAAGGAATAAAAATCATCACTTGATTGATTTGTAGTAGGAGGATCATATTCTGCTACTAACTCATTTTCCTCACCCTTGGAAAAATGTACCATTCTTTCTAACTGTTGAGATTGTTGTTGTTGTTGACCTTCAGCTACAAGTGCAGTAGATGTGCTGACCATTCTATCCTTCCCGTAGACTTCCTTCTGTTGAATCTGCTCCAACTCATAGGTTTTTAACACTCCATAGAGCCTGTCCAAAGAAATCTCACTCAGATCTCTAGCTTCTCTAATGGCAGTGATTCTATGTTCAAGATGAGCTGGCAGTGTTAAAAGGAACTTTTTGTTGACCTCCCTGATTGAATAATACTTTCCATTGATGTTCAGGTTGTTGATCAACGCATTGTACCTCTCAAACACTTCAGTAATTCCTTCTCCTGGATTTGATTTGAAATGTTCATATTCAGAGGTTAGGATTTCCAACTTGTTCTCCCTAACTTCCTCTGTGCCTTCATTAATCACCTCAATAGTTTCCCACATGTGTTTGGAATTTTTACAGTTCATCACATGTCTGTTCATCAAGGGATCAAGGGAATCAATTAATATTAATTGAAGGCTGGCATCCAAGGAGGCTTCTTCCTTCTCAGCAGGAGTAAAATCTTCAGGCTCTTTTGGATAGGTTCTAGCTTCAGTAGTCACCACACCATCTATTATTACCTCCGGTTCAATAACCATCGGAGTTTTTATACCCTTCTTTAACAAGTTTGAATATTTGGGATTTGCAACTTGTAAAAATAATAGCATCTTCTTCTTCCACATGATATAATTCTCTTTATCAAATTGTGGAATTTTAACGGTTCCAACTTTATGTGAAGTCATTATGAATTTTTGAATAAATAAAAATTCAAGGAGTTGAAAAATCACAAAAGTCTAGGATCTTGATTTGTTCGTTAATCAGAAGGCTCTGATACCAATTGTTAGGTCCCAATTTGTTTGTAGAAGGGGGGGGGGTTGAATACAAACAGTACCAAATAATCGAATAAATGCGGAATAAAAAAAGTGAAACAAAATTCAAGTTAAATAAAAATATTATTAAACTTGAAAGGTGTTACAACAACTGTATCGATTACAAGGTATTAATCTCAAATCAATTATCACAAATCTAGAATAAATTCGACATGAACTTTTTCTATTTTTGCAATAATTAGAATCAAATGCTAAACGCGATTTAAGATTAAGTTCTAGGGATTTTGATCCGCTAGATTGTTACACAAGAACAAGATAAAGATTTCTAGTTGATTGGATTTAAATTTGCAATCTAGAAATTGATCTTTGAATTTCAGCAGAGAACAATGAAATATTTCTTAGGCGGCTGCTGTGTTCTTGTATTTTTTTCAGTCTGTTGGATGATTGAGTTGTAGTGAACTGCTGCTTGTCTGCTTCTTTTTAATCAACAGAATAGAATTGACCTGGCAAGACAATCCTGAGCTCAGCAAGACAATCGGTAGGACTATCCTTAGAACTAGCAAGACAATCAGAATGAACTAGCAAGACTTTCGGTATGACAATCAATTGTCATACCGATTGTCATAGTAGTTCAAGCAGATTGTTTTTGCTGAATTAATAAGTGATTTTAATCTAATAATAATTCTGGTAAGACAATCAACTGAATTAGCATGACTTTCGGTATGACTATTGATTGTCATACCGATTGTCATACTAATACAATCAGTTGTCTTTTTGGAATTAAAACAGATTTTAACCAATTAAAAATTCTGAAAATTCTAGATATTAATTCAGAATTAATTAATCAATTAATTTAATTAATCAATAAATTAATCTTTGCAGATATAATTTATTTTCTTAATTAAATTATATGACTTAATTAATTAATAGAGAATTAATACTAATCCTGAGCAGCAACTAATCTTCTGAATATCTTCTGAAAATCATTGAAATTATGAATCAATTCCACCACTTCAACGTTGACACTCGATGTACTGTCTGGTTCATGAGTGACTAACTTCCGTGACGTTTCTTCATGTCTTGACTTTGATACTCTGATTTTCTTCAGATTAAATCCTTGTAATAAATGATACTCTGACGAGATCTCTGTCACTTGATTAAATCCACGATCTTGATTTATATCACTGAGGCATGATCAACTTCTTGAACTTCTTCCAGTGAATTAACTCCTCAAGTCTGTAGATGAACCTTGTTTCTGAATCCTTTGACAGATATTACTTTGCGAGATCTCTCTGACGGTCGATCCACTATTTACTTATTACATTCTTATTTGAGTTGAGTTGAATCCTCGAATATACAAATAGGCCTATAACATATGACTTACAAGTGTTGATATCCAGTTAAGTACTGTTTTGTCCTGTTTAAGTAAGATCTGAAAATTAAACACAAATTATATTAGACATGACATTATCAAATATATCTAACATAAACAAATAGCCGTTTTGTTTTCAGATTGCTTAACAGATAAAATATAAATATTCTTGATAATAAAAATGATTATAAAAGTTTCTCGAGCAATTCAGTCGACACCACTATCACTGAAAATAGTAGAATCACAATTGACCTGCGCACATAAAACATGCTGATTTTTGTTTGTTTAGGAATAAACAACACATGCGCTGCCAACATGCAGCACATGCAAGGCTGTTCATTGAACCAAGTTGAGACGCACCAGGAAGAGAGTTAGCATCACGCGCGGCACATACAGAGTCGTTCCAGACGATTGCGTCACACACGCGCGTGAGGGATGTTGCCGAACAGGAAAGCCGAAACAAAGCCAGCTTAAATTCTTGTACCATAAACTGTATTGATTTTATTTATTTTTCTTTGCATGTAGGTTCCCCGAGTCTGAGATAATCAATCAGCCTCCAGCAGTTCTTTCTACAAACTTATGATTTAACATTTTAGTTTGTAGAATTTGTACCCTCCTGTTGTTTGATTTCTGAGTACAACTGCTGACTGGAAAAACTAATAATTCAAAAAAAATACAAATTTGATTTTAAAATAAACAAATAAATAAAATTTTGATTTTATTTATTTATTTAATTAAACTTCAAGAATTTATTTTATTTATCCAAAATCAAATGTTGATATTAAATTAAATAAATAAATGATATGAGTTTCATTTATTCATTTAATAAAAATCAATTTTTAATTTATTTATTTTAAAATCAATTACAATATAAAATTAAATAAATAAATAAATAAATTTCCATTTATTCATTTAATAAGAAATTAGTCCTTGATTAAAAATAAATCTAATAAGTCCTAGAGCTGTACTCCTCTGTATCTGCAGGCCTTCTAATCTCCGTGATTTTGTACCTCATAATATTTCCAGACTCCTCGAGTACAAAACCACTTAATGGTATTTCTAAAAATAATACTCTGTTTCCTTTCACGGATCATTGACGTCTCGTGCACGGGTTTGGTTTACAGACGACTAGTTCCGCTCTCAAGTCTTCGTATTATACCCGTACAAACCACTGTTAAGTCTTTTACCAAATATAACCAATAATACTAGGAATCCTTGAGGTCTTCACACTAATTCTGATAACTGCTTCGAATGACTCCAACCTTATTCCTCCGATGCCTGATTATATTAGTGAACTTCATACGGATCACTGTTGACGTCTTCTTCACTGCAGCTAACAAAACCTTTTGTGCATATACCCAATAAACAATCTGTACTGATCCTAGTGGGACATAGATTATTTCAAAGTCCTTGTTCTATGTTGAGTTATCCAAATCAGTATTGTTGAGATAACCATACAGCTTCAATCTTGCTCAACAGAAACATTGTGTTAGAAATCCAATTCGTTGAGTTCGAAAAACTGAAAATAGAGTGCAAGATTCCCAAATATGAACTGACTGAATCCTTAAAGAAATAGGATATTTTAAGAAAGCAGCTTGAACAAGAACAGGAAGTAATTAAGGCATGGATATCATCTAGAGTTGTCCATGCTCAAATTACTAAAGTTCAAGGGATAGAATCCTTCGTGATGCAGCCTGGAAAAAGAGCAAGGAGAAACTGAATTCCAACTTGGAAGAAGGACTTTCAACGGATGTGGATTCGATGGATGATGAATGTTATCCATCGTATGATCAACAGGATTATCCTTCGAAAGACAAGGAACCACATCCGTTGAGTGAAAGAAAGCCAGTTAGCAAATCCCAGCTAGCTAAGTTAAATGAGAAATATGAATCAGTTTCCAAAAACTTTGTTCCAGGAGAAACAAGTCAAGTGAAAAAGAAGAAGAGAGTCAATGTAGGGCATCTGTCTATTAAGAAATTAAATGACATATTGGAGAAAATTGAAGTGAAAGCAGAATCTAAAAGGAAAAGCAATAGAAATGGGAAAGTAGGAATTTACAAACATAACAACTATAAACCTGATAAATATGCACCAAGAAAAATTTGTGTTAAGTGTGGTAGTGTTAATCATTTGTCTTTTAATTACAAACTTGCTATGCCTACTTCCATGTCTGCACCTCCTTCATTTCCCAACATGCCTACAATGCATGTGAATGTTATGCCTGCACATAATCTGAATGCACAATTTGCTAATATGCCATTTGCACAAAATCCTTACTATGCTGTATTTAGTATGCCACAAATGCCATTTAGCATGTCATACTAGAATAACATGTTCACACAAAATATGTCTTTCCATGTTAACCAGCCTGTGCATGATAATTCTGCAATGATGAATGGTTTTAAGGGTTTTACTCAATTGACTAAGGATGATCTTCAAATGCCTAAGTCAAATGTGGACAAGCCTAAGAAACCTAAGAAAAAGGCTAAAAAAATAGGACCCAAGGAAACTTGGGTACCAAAATCAACTTGATTTGATTTTGTTGTGTGCAGGGAAACATAAAGAATCTTTGGTATTTGGATAGTGGGTGCTCAAGGCACATGACTGGAGATTCTACCCTGCTCACTGAGTTCGAGGAGAGAGCTGGCCCAAGTATTACTTTTGGAGATGACAGCAAGGGTTATACTGTGGGATATGGCTTGATTTCAAAGGATAATGTCATTATTGAGGAAGTTGCCCTAATGGATGGACTCAAGCACAATTTGTTAAGTATCAGCCAGTTTTGTGATAAGGGCAACTCAGTAACATTTAATTCTGAAGCCTGTGTTGTGACCAACAAGAAAAGCAACAAAGTGGTTCTCACTGGAGTGAGAAAAGAAAATGTGTATCTAGTTGACTTCAACTCATCTAATGAAGAATATGTCACTTGTCTATTTAGCAAGGAAAGTCAAGATGAATGTTGGTTGTGGCAAAAGAAGCTATCCCACCTTAACTTCAAGACTATGAATGAGCTAGTCAGGAAATATTTGGTAAGAGGCATTCCACAGGTGGAATTCTGTAAGGATAGATTGTGTGATGCCTGTCTGAAAATAAAACAGATCAAGGCATCATTCAGAAAAAAGCTTGATTTAACAATTGAAGAACCTCTACAACTACTACACATGGACTTATTTGGACCAGTAAATATATTGTCACTCTCAAAGAAAATATATTGTCTAGTAATTGTGGATGATTTCTCAAAGTTCTCTTGGTCATTCTTTCTAAAATCCAAAGATGAAGCTAGTAAAATCATCATCAATCACATAAGGCAAGTCAATAATCATCCTGATTTCAAAGTAAGAAGAATCAAAAGTGACAATGGAACTGAGTTCAAGAATTCTGTGATGAGATTATTTTATGAAGAGAATGGGATCTTCCATGAGTTTTCAGCAGCAAGAACCCCACAACAAAATGGAGTGGTGGAAAGGAAAAAGAGATCTCTTATTGAAGCTGCAAAAACAATGCTAGAAGAATCAAAATTACCAACATATTTTTGGGCAGAAGATGTAAATACTGCATGCTACACTCAGAATATTTTTTGGGTTAATCAAGAAAAATGCATGACAACCTACCAATTGTTCAAGAACCGAAAACCAACATTAAACTTTCTTCATGTCTTTGGCTGTAAATGTTATATCTTAAGGAATCAAACTGATCAGCATGGGAAGTTTGATGCCAAAGCAGATGAAGGCATTTTTGTTGGATATGCAGTTGGAAAAGCATATAGAGTCTACAATCTCAAAACCAACATTGTTATGGAATCTGTACATGTTGTGTTTGATGATAAAAGGATTGAAGGACTGCAAGATGAAGATTTCCATGAAAGTCTCAAATTTGACAATGTTGAGATGATTTGTGAAGATAGTGATGATGAAAGTGATCAAGAACCAATATCTAGGGACAATGCAGAAAAGTCTACAACTAATGAAGCACATAATTCAACATCCATCGAAAGATCAAGTGCATCATCCATTGAAAGACAATCTACATCATCCGTCGAAAGGCAAAGAACAACATCCATTGATCCATCAATAGGAGTTGAAAACCAAGTTAGATCACAATCAGAAACAACCCCAACTTCAAGTCAAAGATCCACAAACTCAGGGGGAGTTTCTTCTAATCAAAACTCTGTCACACATCAAGACAACAATGAGGCCTCTTCATCTAGAGCTAATTTACCACAACAGAGGAAATGGACTAGAGATCACCCTTTTAAACTGATTATAGGTGATGCATCTTCAAGAGTGCAAACAAGAAAAGCAACTCAAGAAGAATGTCTGTATAGCAGCTTTCTATCTCAGGAAGAACCTAAAAAGGTAGAAGAAGCTCTGTTGGATCCTGATTGGGTTTTAGCTATGCAAGATGAGCTAAACCAATTTGAAAGGAATAAAGTTTGGAAGCTGGTACCCAAGCCTAGAGGAATGAATCCTATTGACACCAAGTGGGTATTCAGAAACAAGATGGATGAAAATGACATAGTAATCAGGAAAAAAGCTATATCGATTGCTAAGGGCTACTGTCAACAAGAAGGAATAGATTTTGATGAAACTTTTTCTCATGTTGCAAGACTTGAAGCCATCAGAACTTTCCTAGCCTATGCATCCCATGCAAATTTTAAGGTCTATCAAATGGATGTCAAAAGTGCCTTTCTGAATGGAGATTTGGAGGGGGAAGTCTATGTTAGTCAGCCTCTTGGTTTTGAAGATACAAATTTTCCAGAATATGTCTACTATCTTTTGAAGGCACTTTATGGACTGAAGCAAGCACCTAGAGCCTGGAACCTGTCAATTTCTAGGAAACAAGCTAGTATCCTGGTTCAGTAAAAAGCAAAATTCAGTCTATACTTCTACAACTGAGGCTGAATATATTGCTAAAGGGAGTTGTTGTGCATAAATGTTATGGATAAAAAATCAAATGTTGGACTATGGTCTACAGGTGAATAAGATTCCTATTTTCTGTGGCAACACAAGTGCAATTGCAATTACTGAAAATATAGTTCAACATTTAAGGACCAAGCACATTGACATCAAGTACCACTTCATTAGAGAACATGTCATGAATGATACTGTGGAACATCATTTTGTTCCAAGTGAGAAGCAACTAGCAAACATCTTTACCAAGCCACTTGATGAATCCACCTTTACCAGGTTGGTAAGTGAGTTAGGTATGCTTAATTAATCTTAAATATGTTTTGATGTTTAAGTAGTTTGTAATGCATCCAGAATAATATATGATATTTCTTGTCAAAAATGTAAATTTTGGCCTAATCAGAATATACGATGTTCATTATCCGTTGGTAGTGAATATATGTTGATTCTTATCATCAGTTGAAATATTAAATATTATTCTGGGTACTTTTATCGAGGTAAATAACTATACAATCATTATCCGTTGAATTTCTTTCAATCCTAGTTGTTAATTCTAGGCATTATCCGTCGAATCTACGTATAGCTTGTAAGTATATTTTGATGGATAATCATTAGAACTTTAACAGTTTATTTTATTCTTTAATGGCTATTTTGGGATAATTTGATTGGTTACTTTATTTTACCCTTTTAACTTTTGATGGTTAATTTCTGAGAAAGTATAAAAGCCAAATTCATTTTCATTTTTACTTTTATATTTCTCAAGCAAGTTCTAACTCTCTCGTCTCCAAAGCAAAACCCCCTCCCCTTTTTATGCAAAAACTCTCAATCACAGCAATGGCACCAGTAGTCAAAATCATGTCTCAAACCGGGTATGTATATGAAAAGAACAACTTTATCGCTTTGGTGAATAAGCAGATTCCTGCAGCTGGAGACTATCACAAAATGATGGGCTTCATTCTAAACTGCAAATTAAGTCATGCCATTCTCGAATCTCCAATCATCTACTGTGAAGTTGTTGAGGAGATTGGGTCTACTGTTGTGTTCAACTCTAAGGATAAAACCATTACCTTCACTCTCAAAGGTAAAGAACACTGTATTAACTGTGATGCTATTGAAAAATGCTTCAAATTGCCTAAATATAACACACTTGCTCCACACACAGACACTGATGTAAGTTATATGCTAGTTTTTATGGGCTATGCTCTTGATGCCACTAAGTTAGGCGATGTTAGGAGAATGGGTCTTAGGAAAGAATGGAGATTTTTATGTGATTCATTTATTAAGGTGTTTTCTGGAAAAATTAGCAATTTTGATGTTTTAACTTACTCACTTGTGCACATGCTTTATATGCTTTTAAGTGATAAGTATTTCAATTTCATCACCTCTGTATTGTTTGAATTGGGGGGTAAATTAGGAGATATAAAGAAGAGGTCTAAGAACATCTATTATGCTAGATTCTTTATGATGTTAGCTAATTTTGTTACTGAGGATCTCTCCATTGTGAACCCAACAAATAAGTTAGGTTGTTGGGTCCAAGAGAGAAGAATTATTGCTGACTTGAACATGGCAAATCACCACTAGGATGTTGCACTTGTGTACATGCCAATTATGGAGCAGCCTCTGGTAAGTGAGGTAAACACTTATGTCCTTACTACTTCTCTACCACCAGTTTCTTTGTAGAAAATTGTGGCAATGGCATCTGTGATAATGACCAAACAGGTGTCTACCCAAGCCACAAAACCTAGAATTTCAAAATCCAAGTCAAAGAAAGCCCCCTCTAGTTTTTCTCAAAAGAAGCTAGTTGTAACATCCACTAAAAACCAAGAGGGGAGGGTGAAGGGAAGTAAGTCTGGTGAGGGACAAGGTGAACATAAAAGAAACCCTAAGGATAAGGAGGGAGAGGTGTGTGTAACCCAACCTAGCCACACTGCAGTTTCCCAACAAGCTGTAGTGCTTAATAAGGATTTAAGCTCATTCCTAGTTTCATCTTCTCAAAAGGATGTTACTATTGAAACAAGTTCTCAACCAAGAGCACATGCCAAGAGGGTTAGGGACACATACTCATGCCAAACTTATACAAGAAAGAAGAAATCTAAAACACTTGGGGATACACAGGGTGCACACACTGTGCCTACTGCAGTCAAAGACTCAGTTTATGCACCTTCTCAAAGTCAGGTTGACGTGGCTCCAATAAATGTTGAGTCACAGCCAAAATCTAAAGAAGCACCTCATATACAAAAACTCACCCACTATCTCTTTGGATGTGGACATGATTCACACATCAGTTCCTGATTCTCCATCTTTAATTCTGTTGGAGAAGCCAAAATCTCAAGCAAGTGAGTTTCATCTTTTAGGTGATTTGTTGGCTCATTTGCCATTTCTTTCTTATACTACTGAGAAATATGTGCATAATCTCAAATCAATCAACATAGATTCTACAGTAGTTTCAACTCCAAACTCTATCATTTCTACTACCTCGACGGATATTGTTCATCCATTGACCAGTGATTGTTTCTCGATGGATGTGCTTAACAGCATTTATCCGTTGAACCCTTCAACTTCTACTTCGACGGATGTCTCTCATCCGTTGACTGTCTCTGCACCACTTGAAATACTAATGATATGGATAAAAAACTAGAGTATATTAATTGCTGTGTTTATTGCTAAGGTTCGGGAGCTCAAGGCCTTTAATGGTTGCTCTCGTGTTTCATGACTTAACTCTGCCTTTATGAGATGCCTACGTATCTCTGTGAATTAGAGAATCAAGCCAAAAAATGTAGTTCTGATTTGTGGGGTAAGGCTCCTTATATAGATGTTGGGAGTCCTTGAATTGGACTTGGATTAGGAGACTTGGTGGACAAGTCTTGGAATTAGAATGGACTTTGGAGTCCTAGGAAGTAGGAAGCTGATTCATTATCCCATGAGGTTCCTTGAAGGCCAATCTACAAGGATTTATATCCTCACCAGGACTCATCTTAATAGCTATTTTTCTCCCTTATTAATTAATTACGAAATTAATTGATATTCAGGGTTTTGGACTTTCTTTGTTCCATCAGGCCTGATCAGGTCCATCAGGCCTGATCAATGTGTTAACCTTTTTGGTCTGAATGTTATACATCTTTTTATTGGGCCTTATAGCCCAATTCACGTATAATTAATGCAATATTAATTACGTAATCAGGATTTATTTACTCCCTATCATTTACCCCCCAACTTTTGGGAAACAGTGGCTCGGTTTCGCAGAAGTTAAGTTTACTTGTTCCCTTACAGGGTATCATTTTTGCGTAAAGTGTGGAGCAACGTACACATTTATAAATATTTTCTTTCATCCCTATTATAAAATTCCGGGATTTTTCCTTATTTTTCTGGATTTTTCCCTTATTTTTCTGGATTTTCCCTATTTTTCTGGCTTAAAATCGATCACGGGACATACCAAATCGATCAGGATCCTGATCGAACTTACGGTGAAATTGTCACTCTGGTCGATTGAATCTTCGATCAGGATTTGTGCAAAATCGATCAGGAATCCTGATCGATTCGATCAGGATTCTGATTGAACTAGCTCATAATACACCACTCTAATCGATGGAATCTTCGATCAGGATTTGTGGAAAATCGATCAGGATTCCTGATCGATTCGATCAGGTTTCTGATCGAATTAGCTCATAATACACCACTCTAATCGATGGAATCTTCGATCAGGATTTGTGGAGTATCGATCAGGATTCCTGATCGATTTCGATCCGGATTCTGATCGAACTAGCTCACAATACACCACTCTAATCGATGGAATCTTCGATCAGGACGTTATCCTTTTTCGATCAGGACTCTGATCGAACTAAGTGGTTTTTTACCCTTTAGATCGAATGAAATATTGATCAGGGTTCTTCCCTTTATCGATCAGGACTCTGATCGAACTAAGTGGCTTTTTACCCTTTAGATCGAATGAAATATCGATCAGGGTTCTTCCCTTTGTCGATCAGGACTCTGATCGAACTAAGTGGATTTTTACCCTTTAGATCGAATGAAATATCGATCAGGGTTCCTACTTTTTGTTGATCAGGACTCTGATCGAACTATTTCTTCAAAATTCTGGTCAATTTTTGACTCTTCGGTTTCCATTCCTGCTTCTAGAATATTCCTGAAACTTCCCTATGATGGGCTTTCCTCAAATTGGTCCTGGCTGTATGGGCCTAAAAACACCTCGTATTCCGAGCTTTTCGCCTATTAAAGAGAAGTGAGAAGCAAGAATCCTCACTTCATTTCTCATTTATCAACTTTTCTCTCAAAAACTCTCTCAAATTTCTCTCAAGTTTCCTCTCTTAGAAAGGCGATTTCCGGTGACTTCAGCCACCGTAGCTCCACCACCTTCAAGTTTTTCTGGGTTTTAAGCCTTCATCCGAAGAATATCAATGGCAGATCGGGATCTAGCTCGTTTGGGGAAGATGAACACTTCCAAGAGAGGTACTGCCATTCAAATCCAATCTCCATACACTTCTTTAATAGATATGATAAACACTAGAGGCGATGAATATCCCTCTTTATCTGAATTAGATTCATACAACCATGGTAACACTTTCCATGAGTTTGAGGGTAGGATTGAGTCCATGAACACCACGTATAAACTTCCACGCCACATTAGAATTACCCCAGCCGCCCCTGGGGATAGGACATGTAACTGGGAGGGGGAAAATTTGTTTATTTATCGAAGAGCCCTGACCACGGGTCTTAGGTTCCCATTTCACGAATTTATTCCTCGTTTACTTGCAGACGTACAAATCAACCCTTGTCAACTCCCTCCTGATGCATGGAGGAATATTATCTGTTTTATGGTTTGTGTCTTAGAAACAATTTTCCTCTTTCCGTAGCTATCTTTAGGAAAGTTTTCAATTTTATAATAGTTCCATGGGTCAACTGGGCTGGGTTTTAATTCGTCAACGGCCCAAAATTCCCCATATTTTTTATAGCAACTCTATAGTCGAGATAAATGGAGGGATGAGTTTGTTAGGCGGACCTGGGCTGGGGGTGATTGGGCCACACTCTTCCGTAGGCCCTTTTGCAAAGTGTCAGATGGGAGTCCTGGTAGCATCAGGTTAACTGATGAGGAGGAGGTGGCCTATCAAGCCCTCATTTCTGATGATGGAAAAACAGATACTTGGACTCTTTTAAAGGAGTTCTCGTTGAAGAAAGTTGGACTTTCTCATGCCAGTGATAAGGGTAACTCTACCTGCGTATCTATTTTACTCCTTCTTTTATTGCAACTCTATTATTTCGACATCTTTAATACTTTTCTTCTCTTTCTTTCAGCTTGTGAGGCCATTAACAATATCAATAGGCCTAAGGAGGGGGAATCTGGACGCCAGAAGAGGGCCAAGCTGAACAGAGACCCTAGGGGCAAGCCTGATGCTCCCCTCTTCCTTAGGCCCTACGTCCCTGTTGTGGAGCTGGGGATGATGTGGATCCTCCACTTAAGGCGCACTACTTTAGGCCTAACTGGGGCTTTAGGAGAAGCGATACGGTGGTTGGATCCACCAAGCATGCCAAGGATTGGTCGTACCATTCCATCACTCCCCACGACTTCACTGACATCGTCATGGGGAGTGACATTGAGACCATCGAGCTTCTGGGTTCTCAAGCCCAAGCTGCGGTAACATACTACTTCTTTCTTTTTAAATTCCAACTTTCTTGTTTTTTAATGAACTTGTGTTAACTCATGTTTCTTTGTGCAGAGTAACACCTACTTCCAGGCGGCCCTCCATCAGGCTAGGTTTTGGAAGGGGAACTCCGATGAGTTTGAAAAGGAGATGAAGAAATGGGAGGAGAGAGCTAAGGTCCTGGAGAAGAAGCTGGACACAAAGAAGGAGGAGCTGTCTAAGGCTCATTCTGAGCTGGTGAAACTTAGGAGTGATAAGGAAAAACTCATTGATGATTACATGGATTCTGATAAATTCAAGAATCTCATGGAAATTAACGATGAGGGTCTTTATTCTTTACAGTTTACCCAGGGATGGGATGCAGCTGTGAAGGCGGTCTCGGAGAAGCATCCTGGCCTAGTTGATCCCAAGGACTTTATAAGTCCTGAGCAGCCAGAGACTGAGGATAGCTTGGATGCTCTCTTCAACTCTCCCCCGCCTGATGATCGTATTCTGGATCCCAGCACTGCCTCTCCTCCTGTTTCTCCCGCGAAGGATGCTGAGAAAGAAGGTGTCGATAAGGAGCAAAGGAATGAAGGCTCCCGCATGGAGGAGTAGTGTTTCTAGTTTGTAATTTTATTCATAACTTTTTGTTGAACTTTATTTGTATTCGGAACGTATTACCCTTCGGGGTTTATTTATGCTGCTTTCTTCTTCATATCTTTCTCCTTTAACTTTCCAGCACTTATTATGCTTTTAATGTTAAATGACCTGAACTACTTAGCCCTTTGTGCAACAAGCACTCCTTATAATAGAAGAATTCTTAAAGTCTTCTTCTTCCAATGATCAAAGCATTATCTTTGTTAAAATCACACAAAGTATTATCACAACTTAAATACCCAAAGGTCGAAATAATTTCAAACTCATTAATATGAAGTCTGGTTTTCCAAAACCTTACATAGCATGGGTTCGACCCTTAACAATAATGAATCAATAATATAGATATTATTAGAATATAAAATCCTACGCAAGCAAAGCTTCATGGTGCTTTTCAACCTACTTGTCATCTTGACAAGTGAGAATCGTGCTCGACCACTTTACACATAGTAAATCTTCAGGTTTTGTGCATGCCAAGTTCTCAGGACTTCAAAACCATCTATAGTCTCTAACTTGTAGGTTCATCTTCCTTGAACGCTTTTAACCTTATAGGACCCTTCCCAGTTTGGGGCAAGCTTTCCCTTCTGCCCTACTCGAGAGGCTTCCACTTTCCTAAGGACTAAATCTCCTTGCTTGAAGAACCTTTCCTTAACCCTTAGGTTATAATAGAACGAAGCTTTCTTCTGATAATTCACTATCTTCGCATGTGCTTCATCCCGTACCTCATCGATTAAGTCCAAGGATAATCTTTGCCCCTCCTCATTCTCCCCAATATTAAAAGCCTGGATTCGGGGAGATGAGTGCGATATTTCTACAGGGATAACTGCTTCTGCCCCATACACCAACATGAAAGGAGTGGCTCCGGTAGTGACTCTACAAGTAGTTCTGTAAGCCCAAAGTATTGGGAGTATTTCATCCACCCAATTATTCCTGGATTTCTCAATCCTCTTTTTTAGTCCATCCATGGTTATTCGATTTGCCACTTCCGCTTGCCCATTAGCTTGTGGATGAGCCACAGAGGTAAATCGTAACTCAATCTCATTCTCTCCATAATACTTCTTGAATTATTTATTATTGAACTGTGTTCCATTATCGGTAACCAGAATACGGGGAATTCCATACCGGTACATGATGTTTTCCCACAGGAATTATGCAACCTGGTTAGTTGTGATTTTGGCCAATGGCTTGGCTTCAATCCATTTAGTAAAATAATCAATGGCTACAATCAGGAACTTTCTTTGTGCCGTGAGGAATGGAGGTCAGCATCTCGGGGGTTGTCTAACGACTGGTGCATGCTTCTGATAGCGGTCACACTTTTTCACATATTCTTTGGCATCAGCCATCATTTCAGGCCAATAGAAGCCTAAACGGGTTATCTTATAAGCTAGCGCTCTGCCCCCCAAGTGTTGTCCATAGATACCTTTATGTACTTCTTCCAGAGCCAAGCGTGCCTCATAGGGCTTGAGACATCTTAAGTAGGGAACCACATAAGATCTTTTATACAAAATCCCGTATATCAAGGAGTATCTTAGTGCTCGAACAGCCAACTTCCGTACTTTAGTAGCATCATTTGGCAACCAACCGGTTTGAATATGGGTCTTAATGGGATCTATCCATGACGTTCCCAGACCAATAGGAGCTACAAGCTTAACATCAATGCTCCGTGTCTTCAAAACGCGGAAGTATACACTTCCTGAACTTTCTTCTATCTCAGATGAAGTAAACTTTGATAAGGCATCTGCCTTAGTGTTTTCCTCCCTTGGAATATGTTCAACATGGCATTCATCGAATTGGGTCATCACAGCCCTTACTAGGCGGACATACTTAGCCATTGTATCATCCCTTGCCTCAAACTCTCCCTTAACCTGGGATACGACCAACTTCGAGTCTCCATAGACCTTCAAGTTCTTGACTCTCGGTGTCCTTGCTAGGCCGAGGCCAGCAATCAGAGCTTCATATTCTGCCTCATTATTTGTGGTCGGGAAGTCTAACTTCATAGCATATTCAATCAAGAACCCATCAGGGCTTTGTAAAACTAGACCTGCTCCACTTGAAATTGTTTTTGATGCTCCATCAAAATAGAGAACCCAATATTCCTTCTCCTTATTATCCTTCCCTTTGTCCTCCTTATCAACTTCCTTGTCTTACGGTATAGTATCTTCCTGCCCCCCGACTTCTTGGTTAGGTATGGTACATTCCACCACGAAGTCAGCCAATGCCTGGGCTTTTATTATCGTTCGTGGCTTATACTTAATGTCGAATTCCCTCAACTCTATTGCCCACTTGATCAACCCCCCATTAGCCTTGGGACTATGAATAATATTTCGCAAGGGCTGATTTGTTAGTACTTCAATCCTATGAGCCTGAAAGTAGGGACACAAATTTCTTAAAGCCATTACCAAAGCTAGTGCAAATTTCTCAATGGTTAAATAATTCAACTCAGCTCCATGCAAAATTTTGCTGACATAATATACGGGTTTTCGGATTTTCAGTTCCTCCTTAACCAACACAGCGCTCAAGGCACTTTCTGAAATGGCCAAGTACAAGTATAAGACTTCATTCAAAGCTGGCTTGGCCAACAATGGGGCCTGAGCCATATATTTCTTTAATTCTTTGAATGCCTTCTGGCTTTTATCACTCCATATAAAATCTTTTACCTTCTTTAAGGACTTGAAGAACGACAAGCACTTATCCCCGGACTTGGAGATGAATCGTCCCAGCACAGCAACCCTTCCTGTGAGCTTTTGAACATCTTTGATAGTTTTTGGTGGTTCCATGTCGAAGATTACCTTTATTTTATCGGAATTGGCCTCGATTCCTCTCTTGGAGACCATTAATCCTAAAAACTTTCCAGACCCTACTCCGAAGGCACACTTCGTAGGATTTAACATCATCTTATGACATCTCAGGACCTCATAAGCTTCCCTCAAATGGGTTATATGGTCAGTCTTTACTAGACTCTTGACTAACATGTCATCAACATAGACTTCCATAGTCTTGCCAATAAGATCCTTAAAAATTTTATTTACCAACCTTTTATAGGTGGCTCCTGCATTCTTGAGACCAAATGCCATAACAAGATAACAATAAACACCAAAGTCAGTGATGAATGATACCTTTGGAATGTCGTCCTTGTGCATCTTGATCTGATTGTATCCACTAAACCCATCCATAAAGCTCAACATCTTATGCCCAGCAGCGGTATCTATCAAAGTATCGATCATTGGTAACGGGAAACAGTCCTTAGGACAAGCATCATTCAGATCAGTGAAATCCACACACATCCTCCATTTTCCATTGGCCTTCTTCACCATTACAGGGTTTTCTAACCATTCCGGAAATTGAATCTCCTCAATGAAACCAGCTTCTAAGAGCTTCTCTACTTCCTGTTTTATAGCTTCTTGCCTCTCTGGAGCAAAACTTCTTTTCTTTTGCTTCACTGTCTTCCGATTTGGGTCCACATTCAGCTTGTGAGTAATCAGTTCCGGGTCTATGCCTGGTATATCAGCTGCTAACCATGCAAACACGTCACTATTTTCTTGCAAAAATTTTACCAACTTCCCTCTAAGGGGCTCCTCGAGTATGGCTCCAATAAAAGTCACCTTCTCAAGATCCTCTGGGGCTAAAGGAATCGAAACCAAGTCTTCTACTAGCTTTCCTCTTTTCTCATCATTCTCTCAGATATCCAAATCTTAAATAGGAAGAACCTGCACCCCAAATCCATCTGCCCTCAAAGAGGCCACATAACAACTTCTAGCCATTTTTCAATCTCCTCTCTCTTCTCCGATCCCATCCTGGGTGGGAAACTTCTTAACTGAATGGTAGGAAGAAGGGACTGCCTTGAAGGCGTGTATCCCTGTTCTTCCCATGATAGAGTTGTAAGTCGAACTAGCCTTCACCACCACAAAGTCCAACATCTGAGTTGCTTGCCTTGGTTCCTATCATATGGTTGTTGGCAACTTGATTATCCCTTCTACGGGGCACTCCACTCCCGCAAATCCATATATCGGCATGTCGGTTTAGGTCAATTGGGAGTTATTATATCCCATCCTTAAAAAGGTGTCATGGAGCAAGATATCCACTGAAGCACCATTATCCACAAGGACCCTTCTCACCGGGCTGTTCCCTATTATCGGGTTATGACCAGCGGGTCGTCATGGGGAAATTTCACACCCTCCAGATCAGAATCATCAAAAGACATTGTTACTCCTGTCCTGGCCCTCTTCGGGGCTTCCCCAATAATATGCATAACTTCTCGGGCATACGCTTTCCTGGAGTTCTTGGATAATTTAGCAGCAATTGGCCCTCCAAAAATTGTGTTTATCACAGGCCCTCGGGGTCGCGGTCCTCCGAAGATTGTATTTATCAGCGGTCCCCTAGGTTGGGGATTTCGCCCCTGATCTTCTTGATCTCTTCTTCGATCGTCAAAGTTTTTTCTCACGTTGTTGCTCATGTCTCCTCCATCTCCAGTGTACTTGTTCAATCTCCCTTTTCTAATAGGGAACTCAATTTCATCTTTCAGCTTCCTACACTCATCGGTGTCATGACCAACATCCTTGTGAAATCTAAAATACTTGCTCTTATCTAGCTTGGTAGGATCGGCGTTCAAGGGCTTAAGCCAACGAATATCTCGATCTTTCTCGATTTCCAATAAAATTTGGCTCCTTGGAGCATTCAGCTTAGCATACTCAATGAATTTTTTTCCAGGCCCTCCTCTCTTCGGAGTTGAGTCAGGGTTTTGCTCAGTTCTGGGATACTTGTCCTTAGCAGTGTATTCCAGATCGGTCTTACGTTTCTTGCCTCCAACGGGCTCGTTGCTCACGATTGTCTTCCTCATACTCTCTTCGACCTTGATGTACTTCCCTGCCCTATCTTGGAGTTGCAACATGCTTTCAGGGGGGAGTTTGCCCAAGGACATATTGAAAAACTCATCCCTAGTTCCCTGTTGCAGTGCTATCATGGCTACCTTGTCATCAAGGTCAGGGACTTTTAAAGCTTCCTTTTGTGAAACGATTCAGGTAGTCTCTTAAGGATTCCTTCGCCCCCTGCACAATGCTCATGAGGGATGCTGAAATTTTCTCATGCACTCTCCCGCTGATGAATTGCTTAATAAAAGCCTGACTTAATTCTCTGAAGGACCCAATAGAGTTTTGGGGTAAACGACTATACCACATTTGAGCCATACCCGACAGGGTTTGAGGAAAGGCCCGACACTTAATAGCGTCAATCACGGGCTGTAGCAACAGTGCATTAGAGAATGTCCTGACATGATTGGTGGGATCTCCAGTGCCATTATAAGCTTTGATAGTGGGCATCTTGAACTTCCTTGAGATATGGGAATTCATTATTTCTTCAGTGAATAGTGGGGTAGGATCATCAGGATCTCCAAGGGGAAGAAGATTGCTTGGATCAACCCTTGGGACAACAGCCCTTCTCTGTGTTAGACCATCCAGGTTTATGATAGAGGGAGGATTCCTCCCCCTTGGAGGTAGTGGTGGTCTGGTATTTTGGTGCGCCTCCAAGTCGCACTTCAACCTTTGAATCTCAGCCTCTTGAGCCCTGATCCTTTCCTGCACTTCTTGGGAATTCTTCTCTTGGGTGCTCCTAGGACGTTGACGATCATCAGCCATCGGCTCTTTGCCAGCACGCCTCCTTGTTGGGGCCACTTCATCATCTGAAGATTCGGAGTCTCTCTCAGTGTAAGGACCATAAAATTCCTGATACTCAGGGATAGGATCCAAACCTTGTATATAGGGGGCGATCGACCTCGTGCTTCACTATGCCCAGCATGTCCGCTTCCTCCAACCTCGGGGTAAAGGGGCATCCCATATGGGGGGTTAGTAGTCACAATAGTTGAATACTCATACCCAGTGGGTTGAGAATTCACAGGTGCATGTAGTTGTTGAACTTGGGGATTCGTACCTTGAGTAGCCGAGGGAATCGTCCCTTGTGGCTGAGGATCAGTTGCCCCTATCTGGGCTTCTACTTGTATGGCTGCATAAGTTGAATAAGGAGGTACCTCCGCGGTTGACGAAATCACTTGGGTTGTCCCCGCTGGTGTTCCTCCTTCAAGGGCTCTAACTGTTCTCCGTGTTCTCGCCATGGTTGTTGTTGTGCTTTCCCACAGACGGTGCCAAATGTTCTGGATAAAAAACTAGAGTATATTAATTGCTGTGTTTATTGCTAAGGTTCGGGAGCTCAAGGCCTTTAATGGCTGCTCTCGTGTTTCGTGACTTAACTCTGCCTTTACGACATGCCTACGTATCTCTGTGAATTAGAGAATCAAGCCAAAAAAACATAGTTCTGATTTGTGGGGTGAGGCCCCTTATATAGATGTTGGGAGTCCTTGAATTGGACTTGGGTTAGGAGACTTGGTGGACAAGTCTTGGAATTAGAATGGACTTTGGAGTCCTAGGAAGTAGGAAGCTGATTCCTTATCCCATGAGGTTCCTTGGAGGTCAATCTACAAGGATTTATATCCTCACCAGGACTCATCTTAATAGTTGTTTTTCTCCCTTATTAATTAATTATGAAATTAATTGATATTCGGGGTTTTGGGCCTTTTTTGTTCCATCAGGCCTGATCTGGTCCATCAGGCATGATCAATGTGTTAACCTTTTTGGTCTGAATATCATACATCTTCTTATTGGGCATTATAGCCCAATTCACGTATAATTAATGCAATATTAATTACGTAATCATGATTTATTTACTCCCTATCAATTAACTATTGTTCCAAGTGCAGATGATTTAGTAGTTGTGCAATCACTCCTAGGATTGAGGGAATGGAGTGAACAAAGTGAGAGGCTGAGTTGCTCTCAGGCAAAAGGAGAGGAAAAGAGTGAATCTATGCAAGCTATTTCTTCCAGCTTAGAAAAAGTGAGTGAGTGGAGTCCCATTTTAGTAGGTGAAGGTGAGGGTGGGAAGCCAAGGGGAGCTCTTGATGCAAGAAAAGAGAGATTATGAGAGAAAAGCAGGTTTAGAAGAATGGGAAGAGCCCATTGTAAATGAGTTAAGGGATGTCAATTGTAACACCCCCAAATCCGGGGTCGGGGATCCGGGTTGTCACGAGTTCCATTTCCCTTAATAACACCCAATCTTAATAAATAATCAACTACTCTGTACTGTGACCCCACCATTAAACACACACACCACAAGTTATAGCCTCAGAGATGAATATCCAAAAATAATCACAAGTCGTTTTATTCCACAATTATATGCCAATGCACCTTAAAAAAGTTTCTGAATAAATTTACATTTCTTTGCCATTATTACAATTCATAATATACATAAGTCTGGTACATTATTAGTTGAAAACTTAGCCTATTGGTAATTTCTACCTCAGCTACAGCGGCTTCAACGCTTCCAGAAAGCTGCGGAACGTTTCCTATCCGCTTGCGAATTGGGAGCTTGGTCCTGTTCATCATATTTATCTGATATTGTGTGATGAAAGAAGAAAGCAAGGGTGAGCAGCAAGCCCACCAAAATAACATGTATAATGATTAACAATATATGAGCCTTCTCATAGTACTCATGAAAGTCTTGGTCAAAAGAAATGAACCAAGTTGATATCTTAATGCGATGAAGTCGCAAAATATTCAGTATATATATATATATACATATATACTTTTCAAAATATGGGAAGTCCTCTTCCATGCATAATATACACAAAGTTCCAGTTTATAACTGTATAAAAAAATATCGTTGCAAGGTGATCTCATATATCTAACCTTGTCTCAACGTTTTCTGAAAGTCTTTGTCATTCATAAGACAACCATTAACTAGATATAAGTTTAAAAGATGAAGTTACAAGATACTCCAATATACTTATATCTTTTCCAAATACTACTTGAACTACCACCGTTCAAGTTATAATTAGTTCCAAAAGTTCATCATATAGATGAGACTACAAGACAAGATTTGAATAGATTAAATCTTTGAAGTATTATTGAAGGAAATGAAGTTATGATATACTTCATTAAGTTCTGATATATATATATATATATATATATATATCCACATATACATCTTCTTTATACATCTCCTGAAAACCTCTGTCATGTAAAGTATGAACATAGTTTGTAACATCCAATAAATTTTTGGAAGGAACAGAATTGTGGCATAAACCCGATATTTTGCTGATCAGGCAAAGATACCAATAAGTAACTTTTTCTACTAGTAGATGGACGAATTCCCCACTGGTCATCACACTGGTCGCAATAGGACCTTATGCTGGACTGCCACTCAGCCACTTATGCATTTGATGGACTCCCACTGAGCCACTTACACTATCATGGACGCCCACTGAGCCCATGTTGCTTATGCCGACTCGATAGATGGACTTACTTCCCGAACGTTGGGTAAGTAATCAATTCATTTACCAAAACTGCAACCTTGTTGCGAATATAAAATACACCATAGAGCCGGATCCCTCAGGTTTTGAGCGAGTATTTAAATCCCCTTTAAAAGGAAGATCTTAAATATATAAAAAAAATGAGTTTTGGGATCCGCTCTAACTTTTAAAAATCATTTTGAAGACTCGAAAACACTTTAAAGAGTGTTTGGAGTAATGCTGATTTAATAAAATAAATCAGTCCTAATATATTTAGAAAATATCTGAATATTATTATTTAAATAATATTCCCAGAAAGAATAATTGAGGTAGAAGTTGGAAAACTTATACTTGAAATGAATAGTAAATAATCAAAGATATCCTTATACGAAAGTAATATCTTTGTTTGAATAATCAAAAATAAGTTTGATTATCGAAACATTATTCTTTAATAAAATAAAGAATATTATTAAATAACAAGCGAAGTCATAATACCTCGAATGAATATTATCAATAATATTCATTAAATAAAATAACGGAGTCATACATCCTCAAATGAATATTCAATTAATAATCATTAATAATATAACTGAGTCATAAGCCCTCGAATGAATATTCGAAATAATATTCAATAATAAAATAAAGTTAAAGTTATCGAATAAACCTTATTCGATTAATAGTTTTGAAAACTATAACCATATATATATAAAAATATATATATATATATATATATTATACTCGGGAACATCGACTCCCGGTTTAGAAATATGTTCACCTTTTGATCCCCTATACTAAGGGTAAACTCAATACCGCTTATCTCTAGCATAGGTATTATGCAACTGTAAGCATTTTAACCAACAGATATATAATCCAAGAATATGAAACAGGCATGCATATATACCATATCACATGCTACAATATATCGCAAGAACTTGCTAATAACAAATATGCATTTATCGCAAGATCATGCATATACACATATACATCACAACAACAGTATAACGGGTAGAAAACTTGCCTGAGCGACTGGGGGTGATAAAAGGCTCGGGACGAGTTTGGTAACCTATAAACAACAAGTAAGTTGGAATTAAACCAAAGTCACTTGTAAATCTATACTTTAACTAACTTAGACTCTAACGCTTGTTTTGCGCTTACTGATTCTCTTAAGTCACTCGAGTACCCTCGGCTCCACCATTTTTAATAATTTAACCATTACGAGTTTTAAGGCGATTCCTTCGCGATTATCTTACCAACTGCCTAACACTCTTACCATAATTGTTTTATACATTAATTAACCATTTTTGGTCTTTAACCTATGTTTCAAAGTAAGGCGAGGGGAAAAGTTTCGTTCGTGAAACGCCGTTACTTAAAACGGTCGTTTCTCCTAAACCGTGCATCGGAATCAAACGAACTACATATCAAAACGAAGCTCGTAACATGAACTATCTAAACATGGAAATGGTCATAATCTAGCAGGGAGTTCTCGGGTCCAAATGTTATGAACAAAAGCAGTCTAAAGTAAATCGGATATTACGACGGCTATGTTTACGCGATTTCCCAAATTTAAACCATTCCAAAACCATCACAATTCAACCCCAATCCATTCATACAACCAAAGTCCATCCTTATTACATCATAACATCCCCAATCAGTTCAATATTAACATTTATACTTATGCTTAAGCTTGAATTTAACTATACTTAAGTTCTTTTAACCAAAACAACAAGATTCACCATTCCATTTCACTACCACTCCAACCCAAACTCTAAACCACAAGCATTAAGCTACTATATCACCATAACAATCAAAATCATCTTATTATACAAAGGAATCTAGGGTTTGGAGATGATATACCTTCCTTGAAGTGGTGGGAATAGCTAGGAAGCCTTAAGAAGCCTTGAGAAGTCTTAGGGATGCTTGGATCTTAAAGGAAAACAAGAAAAAAACAAGTTAAAACTTTGAAATCACTATTCATTGTCTTCTTCATTGATTTCTTGAAGAAGATTGAGAAAGAATTGAAGGCTTAAACTCATAATATAGCCATAACTATGCATAAGGAATACTAAGGAATTATCTTACCAATTTAGGAAGTCTTGATCTTGAGTTTTGAAATTTCTTTCTCTTTGAAATAGTAAAAAGCCGAGAGCATGAAGAAAATAAAATGCCTTCTGTTCTTGTTTTGATGAAAAATGAATTGTTTGGCTTGGTTGGTTGAATATTTGACTTTTTTTGGTTAATTACCAATTTAACCTTGATTTTTGTGTGGTTAATATTCCACCACATTTCCCTCCCTCTTATGTCATGCTTGCATCACTTAATGATGTCATAATCCCTCCTTTGTCCTCTTTATATTGGTTGGATGACATCATCCCCACTAATCTCTTTGATTAACTTCCTAATTGTTTGCTTAATGACCGCTGATCTGTTATACGGTTCGCTTTCGTTTTCATTTATCGTTTGAGGGATCATACCCGAGATCTTATTACTTAGGTTCCCTTAACCTTTCTCAATATATTATATTCCTTTTATGATCCTCTCTTATAATCCTTTAATTTAAATCTTTTTTATCCTGTTACCTTATACTCAATTCTTTTCGTATCTAATGGATTTCCGGGAAAAATCAAAGTGTTCGGAATTGGATTCTGATGATCTTTACATACACTTATATACCATGTAGAGTACTAATAAAATCTCAGAATATCCATAACAGAACCCCTACATAGTGTGGCATGAAAAGTTTTCTCATTCAGCTAAAACACTATTCACAAGGGTTACAAAAAGTTCAAAATTTTGGGGGTTATTACAGTCTCCCCTCCTTAAAAGGATTCCGTCCCGGAATCAAATAGAAAATAAATGGGGGTACTTTTCTAGCATTGCGCTCTCTAGTTCCCAAGTTGATTCTTCCATATTATGATTCTGCCATAGCACTCTGACTAGCTTGATCACTTTGTTCCGAAGCACCTGCTCCTTATCTATAATCCTTACTGGCTTCTCCACGTAAGTCAGATCTGGTTGCATATCCACCTGCTCGTACTCCATTATGTGTCTGGCATCCCGATGATACTTCCTTAGCATTGACACATGGAACACATTATGAACTTGTTGCAAGTTAGGGGGTAAGGCTAGCTCGTAAGCTAACTTTCCAATCCGTCTTAATATCTCAAAAGGTCCAATGTATCTTGGGCTTAGTTTTCCTTTCTTTCCGAACCTCATTAATCCCTTCCAAGGGGATACTTTCAGCAGTACTAAGTCCCCTACTTCATATTCCTTGTCCTTTCGGGCTAGGTCTGCATATTTCTTCTGTCTGTCTTGGGCTGCTACAAGTCACCCTCTGATAAGATCCACTATATATTTGGTCCTTTGGACCACTTCGGGTCCGAGCATCTTCCGCTCCCCCACTTCATCCCAGTATAAGGGAGATCGACACCTTCTTCCATACAGGGCCTCATAAGGCTCACGCTCGAACATCTCAGGGTCCTCTATCTCAGGCGCCTACACATTAAACGAGCTAAGTTACTATCATGATACTTATAAGGGTTCCCATAAGGGTTTTAACTGTCAGCACTACTTTAAGTAGTCCGACCATGAACTTGGCAAGAGTTCTTATTATCTTTGTGAGTTTGTTATTATTATATCGTCGCATCATCTCTGAGGTTTATAACGTTTGGCTCTGATACCACTTCTGTAACACCCCAAAATCCGGGGTCGGGGATCCGGGTTGTCACGAGTTCCATTTCCCTTAATAACACCCAATCTTAATAAATAATCAACTACTCTGTACAGTGACCCCACCATTAAACACACACCCCACAAGTTATAGCCTCAGAGATGAATATCCAAAAATAATCACAAGTCGTTTTATTCCACAATTATATGTCAATGCACCTTAAACAGGTTTCTGAATAAATTTACATTTCTTTGCCATTATTACAATTTATACTATACATAAGTCTGGTACATTATTAGTTGAAAACTTAGCCTATTGGTAATTTCTACCTCAGCTACAACGGCTTCAACGCTTCCAGAAAGCTGCGGAATGTTTCCTATCCGCTTGCGAATTGGGAGCTTGGTCATGTTCATCTTATTTATATGATATTGTGTGATGAAAGAAGAAAGCAAGGGTGAGCAGCAAGCCCACCAAAATAACATGTATAATGATTAACAATATATGAGCCTTCTCATAGTACTCATGAAAGTCTTGGTCAAAAGAAATGAACCAAGTTGATATCTTAATGCGATGAAGTCGCAAAATATTCAGTATATATATACATATATACTTTTCAAAATATGGGAAGTCCTCTTCCATGCATAATATACACAAAGTTCCAGTTTATAACTGTATAAAAAAAATATCGTTGCAAGGTGATCTCATATATCTAACCTTGTCTCAACGTTTTCTGAAAGTCTTTGTCATTCATAAGACAACCATTAACTAGATATAAGTTTAAAAGATGAAGTTACAAGATACTCAAATATACTTATATCTTTTCCAAATACTACTTGAACTACCACCGTTCAAGTTATAATTAGTTTCAAAAGTTCATCACATAGATGTGACTACAAGACAAGATTTGAATAGATTAAATCTTTGAAGTATTATTGAAGGAAATGAAGTTATGATATACTTCATTAAGTTCTGATATATATATATCCACATATACATCTTCTTTATACATCTCCTGAAAACCTCTGTCATGTAAAGTATGAACATAGTTTGTAACATCCAATAAATTTTTGGAAGGAACAGAATTGTGGCATAAACCCGATATTTTGCTGATCAGGCAAAGATACCAATAAGTAACTTTTTCTACTAGTAGATGGACGAATTCCCCACTGGTCATCACACTGGTCGCAATAGGACCTTATGCTGGACTGCCACTCAGCCACTTATGCATTTGATGGACTCCCACTGAGCCACTTACACTATCATGGACGCCCACTGAGCCCATGTTGCTTATGCCGACTCGATAGATGGACTTACTTCCCGAACGTTGGGTAAATAATCAATTCATTTACCAAAACTGCAACCTTGTTGTGAATATAAAATACACCATAGAGCCGGATCCCTCAGGTTTTGAGCGAGTATTTAAATCCCCTTTAAAAGGAAGATCTTAAATATATAAAAAAAATGAGTTTTGGGATCCGCTCTAACTTTTAAAAATCATTTTGAAGACTCGAAAAAACTTTAAAGAGTGTTTGGAGTAATGCTGATTTAATAAAATAAATCAGTCCCAATATATTTAGAAAATATCTGAATATTATTATTTAAATAATATTCCCAGAAAGAATAATTGAGGTAGAAGTTGGAAAACTTTTACTTGATATGAATAGTAAATAATCAAAGATATCCTTATACGAAAGTAATATCTTTGTTTGAATAATCAAAAATAAGTTTGATTATCAAAACATTATTCTTTAATAAAATAAAGAATATTATTAAATAACAAGCGAAGTCATAATACCTCGAATGAATATTATAAATAATATTTATTAAATAAAATAACGGAGTCATACATCCTCAAATAAATATTCAATTAATAATCATTAATAATATAACTGAGTCATAAGCCCTCGAATGAATATTCGAAATAATATTCAATAATAAAATAAAGTTAAAGTTATCGAATAAACCTTATTCGATTAATAGTTTTGAAAACTATAACCATATATATATAAAAATATATATATATATATATATTATACTCGGGAACATCGACTCCCGGTTTAGAAATATGTTCACCTTTTGATCCCCTATACTAAGGGTAAACTCAATACCGCTTATCTCTAGCATAGGTATTATGCAACTGTAAGCATTTTAACCAACAGATATATAATCCAAGAATATGAAACAGGCATGCATATATACCATATCACATGCTACAATATATCGCAAGAACTTGCTAATAACAAATATGCATTTATCGCAAGATCATGCATATACACATATACATCACAACAACAATATAACGGGTAGAAAACTTGCCTGAGCGACTGGGGGTGATAAAAGGCTCGGGACGAGTTTGGTAACCTATAAACAACAAGTAAGTTGGAATTAAACCAAAGTCACTTGTAAATCTATACTTTAACTAACTTAGACTCTAACGCTTATTTTGCGCTTACTGATTCTCTTAAGTCACTCGAGTACCCTTGGCTCCACCATTTTTAATAATTTAACCATTATGAGTTTTAAGGCGATTCCTTCGCGAGTGTCTTACAAACTGCCTAACACTCTTACCATAATTGTTTCATACATTAATTAACCCTTTTTGGTCTTTAACATATGTTTCAAAGTAAGGCGAGGGGAAAAGTTTCGTTCACGAAACGCCGTTACTTAAAACGGTCGTTTCTCCTAAACCGTGCATCGGAATCAAACGAACTACATATCAAAACGAAGCTCGTAACATGAACTATCTAAACATGGCAATGGTCATAATCTAGTAGGGAGTTCTCGGGTCCAAATGTTATAAACAAATGCAGTCTAAAGTAAATCGGACATTACGACGACTATGTTTACCCGATTTCCCAAATTTAAACCATTCCAAAACCATCACAATTCAAACCCAATCCATTCATACAACCAAAGTCCATCCTTATTACATCATAACATCCCCAATAAGTTCAATATTAACATTTATACTTATGCTTAATCTTAAATTTAACTATACTTAAGTTCTTTTAACCAAAATAACAAGATTCACCATTCCATTTCACTACCACTCCAACCCAAACTCTAAACCACAAGCATTAAGCTACTATATCACCATACCAATCAAAATCATCTTATTATACAAAGGAATCTAGATTTTGGAGATGATATACCTTCCTTGAAGTGGTGGGAGTAGCTAGGAAGCCTTAAGAAGCCTTGAGAAGTCTTAGGGATGCTTGGATCTTAAAGGAAAACAAGAAAAAACAAGTTAAAACTTTGAAATCACTATTCATTGTCTTCTTCATTGATTTCTTGAAGAAGATTGAGAAAGAATTGAAGGCTTAAACTCATAATATAGCCATAACTATGCATAAGGAATACTAGGGAATTATCTTACCAATTTAGGAAGTCTTGATCTTGAGTTTTGAAATTTCTTTCTCTTTGAAATAGTAAAAATGCCGAGAGCATGAAGAAAATAAAATGCCTTGTGTTCTTGTTTTGATGAAAAATGAATTGTTTGGCTTGGTTGGTTGAATATTTGATTTGTTTTTGGTTATTTACCAATTTAACCTTAATTTTTGTGTGGTTAATATTCCACCACATTTCCTTCCCTCTTATGTCATGCTTGCATCACTTTATGATGTCATCATCCCTCATTTGTCCTCTTTCTATTGGTTGGATGACATCATCCCCATTAATCTCTTTGATTAACTTCCTAATTGTTTGCCTAATGACCGCTGATCTGTTATACGGTTCGCTTAACTTTCGTTTTCGTTTATCGTTTGAGGGATCATACCCGGGATCTTATTACTTAGGTTCCCTTAACCTTTCTCAATATATTATATTCCTTTTATGATCCTCTCTTATAATCCTTTAATTTATATCCTTTTTATCATGTTATCTTATACTCAATTCTTTCCGTATCTAATGGATTTCCGGGAAAAATCAAAGTGTTCAGAATTGGATTCTGATGATCTTTACATACACTTATATACCATGTAGAGTACTAATAAAATCTCAGAATATCCATAACAGAACCCCTATATAGTGTGGCATGAAAAGTT
The DNA here is from genome assembly GCF_009905375.1 of Apium graveolens. NCBI lineage: Eukaryota > Viridiplantae > Streptophyta > Magnoliopsida > Apiales > Apiaceae > Apium > Apium graveolens. The sequence continues at coordinate 51,093,729 of NC_133647.1, read as the reverse complement.
TTCTCATTCAGCTAAAACACTATTCACAAGGGTTACAAAAAGTTCAAAATTTTGGGGGTTATTACATCAATGATGCTGAAAAGATTCAACTATTTTAGCAAGATTATCAAGTTGTCTTAGACTTTGTTTCTTATGAAGCTGAGGCATTTACTCACCATGTTCCAGCGTATTAGGTTTTAGCTGAACAAGACAATGTGGCTGCTGAGAGAATTCTCAATTTGGTGTACACAACTACTTCTATGTAAAGGGCCAAGGATGCAATAACTGCCATGCCACCCACAGCTGGTGATGATGTTGATTATCCAACTGGTGGCTCTGAGGATATGTTTGGGGATGAAGATGATGATGAAGGAGATTTCATGGACATAGGTGTTGGATTTTAAACGCAGCGGGGGCATGGCAAAACACTTTTACACATATAAAATCCAAATAAAAGCATATAAATCGTGAATAAAAATTCGAGGGATCGAATCTAACCTTTTAAAATAATTCGGAGACTATGATCAGATATCCTT